>NC_057795.1:313994054-314177743 GCF_018294505.1 Triticum aestivum | reverse complement strand
CGGACGTGTTCGGCGGCGGAGAGGGGCTAGGCTAGGGTTAGGATAGGATTCATCCGTGAAAATCTGAGGGGGGGGGGGTGCACATATTTGTAGGTAGAGGGAGCTAGGAGGTTCCAAATGAGGTGCGGTTTTCGCCCACACGATCGTGATCGAACGGCCGAGAGCATGGAGGGGGTTAGGATGGGTTTTGGGCCACTTTGGAGGGGTGTTGGGCTGCAACACAAAGAGGGCTTTTACGGTTATCCGGTTAACCGTAGGAGTATCAAACGACCTCCAAATGGCACGAAACTTGACAGGCGGTCTACCGGTGCTATACCAAGGCCGCTTGGCAAACCTCGGGCCATTCCGAGAAATTTTAACACCCGCACATGAAAAGAGGCAAAAGGGGGCGTCGGGTGACATAGGAGTGCCGGATTGCAAAACGGAGAACGGGGAAAATGCTCGGATGCATGAGACGAACACGTATGCAATGCAATGCACCTGATGACATGATAAAATGCAACACGCAAGCAAATGACATGGCAACGACAGCGCATAACTGGCAAACACCTAGCACATCGAATCCGGGGTGTTACACACCCCAACAAAAAGTGCTTGCCAAAGGATAAAATGAAAAAGGGAAAGGTGAAGATCACCTTGACTCTTGCATAAAGTAAAAGACATAAAATAAAAGGTAGGCCCTTCGCAGAGGGAAGCAGAGGTTGTCATGCGCTTTTAGGGTTGGATGCATAAAATCTTAATGCGAAAGAACGTCACTTTATATTGCCCCTTGTATATGGACCTTTATTATGCAGTCCGTCGCTTTTATTGCTTCCATAACAAGTTCGTACAAAGCTTATTTTCTCCGCACTAATAAGTGATGCATATTTAGAGAGCAAGTTTTATTGCTTGCACTGATGACAACTTACTTGAAGGATCTTAATCAATCCATAGGTAGGTATGGTGGACCCTCATGGTAAAACTAGGTTTAAGGATATTTGGAAGCACAAGTAGTATTTCTACTTGGTGCAAGGAATTTGGCTAGCATGAGGGGGAAAGGCAAGCTCAACATGTTTGGAAGGTCAATGACAATATAATTTAATTGGGATGTCGGAAAACATAAACCATTATGTTGTATTCCTTGTCCAACATCAACTCTTTAGCATGTCATACTTAATGAGTGCTCCCAACTATAAAAGATGTCTTCAATAGTATATTTATATGTGAAATCTCTCTTCCTTCAATATTCTTTCATGAATTGTTCAAATGACCAATACTATGCTTGCTAACCTCCAATAAATTTACAACCCCTACTTCTTAGACGTGAAGTCATTACTCCCATGGGGATAAGCAAATGAGGCATATATAATTTCAGATTTATGATAATCAACCCATTCAATCATTTACACATAGGATATAAGTGAAGCACACGAGTAAATGACAAACTACTCCAAAAAGATATAAGTGAAGATCAATGAGTAGCTAAATAATTATGTAGCTATGAGAAGACTCTCTCTCATTTAAGAATTTCAGATCTTGGTATTGTATTCAAGAAGAAAGCAAAACAAAATAAAATGACATTGCAAGGATAGCACAACTCATGTGAAGAAGCAAAAACTTAGGCTCAACCGACACTAACCGATAGTTGTTGAAGAAGAAAGGTGGGATGCCTACCGGGGCGTCCCCAAGCTTAGATGCTTGAGATTTCTTGAAATATTATATTGGGGTGCCTTGGGCATCCCCAAGATTGAACCTTTTTGTCTCCTTAATTCCTCTCATATCAAGGTTTCTCTATTTCTCAAAAGCTTCATCCACAACAAACTCAACAAGAACTCGTGAGATGGGTTAGTATAAACCAATGCAAAACCCTATCCTTTTCTACTGTAACAAATCACTTAAATTGTTATTCAACATTGCATACTAAATTCCTCTACATATTTAATACTCCTATCCTCAAATAGAATCATTATACAAGCAAACATATGCAAACAATGCAAACATAACATCAATCTGCCAAAACAGTATAGTCTTTAAAGAATGCAAGAGTATCAATACTTACCTAACTCAAAAAATTATGAAATAAAATTCCCACTGTAGTAAATTTATCAGAGCTCAATATGCAAAAAGTTTCAACATTATATCATGCTCTGACTTTTCTAGGGAATTGTGGCAACAGCGGTAAACTTTCTGTTTTCAAACAGCAACATGTATACTAGCAAAATAAGCATGGCAAAGGCTATCCTTGACATTTTTATTGAAACTAAAGATGAAAAACATTATTCTAAATAACAGCAAGAAAATATTAACAAAATAAAATGACGCTCCAAGCAAAACACATATCATGTGGTGAATAAAAATATAGCTCCAAGTAAAGTTACCGATGAACGAAGACGAAAGAGGGGATGCCTTCCGGGGCATCCCCAAGCTTAGGCTCTTGGTTGTCCTTGAATATTACATTGGGGTGCCCTGGGCATCCCCAAGCTTAAGCTCTTGCCACTCCTTATTACATAGTCAATTGAACCCTTACCCAAAACTTGAAAACTCCACAACACAAAACTCAACAGAAAACTCGTAAGCTCCGTTAGTATAAGAAAATAAAACCACCACTTAGGTACTGTAATGAACTCATTCTTAATTAGTATTGGTGTATTATCTACTGTAATACAACTTATCCATGATTCATACACTCTGATACTACTCATAGATTCATCAAAATAAGCAAACAACACAAAGAAAACAGAATCTGTCAAAAACAGAATAGTCTGTAGTAATCTGTATAAAACATATACTTTTGGAACTCCAAAAATCCTACGAAATTAGGAAGTCCTAATAAATTTGTATACTAATCTAGACAAAAAAGAATCAGATCAGAAGCAAGTTTCTGTGAATTAACAAAACTAATTTACTGGGTGAAAAAGTTTCTGATTTTCAGCAGGATCAACACAACTATCACCGTAAGCTATCCTAAAGGTCTTACTTGGCACTTTATTGAAACAAAAGCTATAAAACATGATTACTACAGTAGAATAATCATGTGAGCACACAAAAACAGTAAGGATAAATGTTGGGTTGTCTCCCAACAAGCACTTTTCTTTAATGCCTTCCTAGCTAGGCATGATGATGGCAATGATGCTCACATAAAAGATAAGAATTGAAACATAAAGGGAGCATCATGAAGCATATGACTAGCACATTTAAGCCTAACCCACTTACTATGCATAGGGATTTGTGAGCAAACAACTTATGGGAACAATAATTAACTAGCATAGGAAGGTAAAACAAGCATAGCTTCAAGATTTGAAGCACATAGAGAGGAAACTTGACATTATTGAAATTCCTACAAGCATATATTCCTCCCTCATAATAATTTTCAGTAGCATCATGAATAAATTCAACAATATAACCAGCACCTAAATCATTCTTTTCATGATCTAAAAGCATAGAAAATTTACTACTCTCCACATAAGCAAAATTCTTCTCATGAATAGTAGTGGGAGCAAACTCAAGAAAATAATTATCATGTGAGGCATAATCCAATTGAAACTAAAATCATGATGACAAGTTTCATCATTATTCCTAATAGCATACAAGTCATCACAATAATCATCATAGATAGCAACTTTGTTCTCATAATCAATTGGAACCTCTTCCGAAATAGTGGAATCATCACTAAATAAAGTTGACACTCTTCCAAATCCACTTTCATGTTCATCACAAGATTCAACATCCTCCAAAATAGTGGGATCACTACTTCCTAAAGTTGACACTCTTCCAAACCCACTTTCATCAATATAATCATCATAAATAGGAGGCATGCTATCATCAAAATAAACTTGCTCATCAAAACTTGGGGGACAAAAAATATCATATTCATCAAACATAGCTTCCCCAAACTTGTGGCTTTGCATATCATTAGCATCATGGATATTCAAGGAATTCATACTAACAACATTACAATCATGCTCATCATATAAAGATCTAGTACCAAGCATTTTAAAGCATTCTTCTTCTAGTACTTGAGCACAATTTTCCTTTCCATCATTCTCACGAAAGATATTAAAAAGATGATGTGTATGAGACAAACTCAATTCCATTTTTTGGTAGTTTTCTTTTATAAACTAAACTAGTGATAAACAAGAAATAAAAAGATTCGATTACAAGATCTAAAGATATACATTCAAGCACTCACCTCCCCGGCAACGGCGCTAGAAAAGAGCTTAGTTGACGGGGTGTGAGTGAGTGCCCTTTACCTAGAATCCCCGGCAACGACGCTAGAAAAGAGCTTGATGTATACTACACAACCTTCTTCTTGTAGACATAGTTGGGCCTGCAAGTGCATAGGTTTGTAGGACAGTAGCAAATTTCCCTCAAGTGGATGACGTAAGGTTTATCAATCCGTGGGAGGCGTAGGATGAAGATGGTCTCTCTCAAACAACCCTGCAACCAAATAACAAAGAGTCTCTTGTGTCCCCAACACACCCAATACAATGGTAGATTGTATAGGTGCACTAGTTCGGCGAAGAGAAGGTGATACAAGTGCAATATGGATAGTAGATATGGGTATTTGTAATCTGAAAATATAAAAATAGCAAGGTAACTAATGATAAAAGTGAGCATAAACGGTATTGCAATGATAGGAAACAAGGCCTAGGGTTCATACTTTCACTAGTGCAAGTTCTCTCAACAACAATAACATAGATAGATCATATAACAAGCCCTCAACATGCAACAAAGAGTCTCTCCAAAGCCACTAATAGAGGAGAACAAACGTAGATATTATGGTAGGGTACGAAACCACCTCAAAGTTATTCTTTCGGATCGATCTATTAAAGAGTTCGTACTAGAATAACACCTTAAGACACAAATCAACCAAAACCCTAATGTCACCTAGATACTCCATTGTCACCTCAAGTATCCGTGGGCATGATTATACGATATGCATCACACAATCTCAGATTCATCCAACCAACACAAAGTACTTCAAAGAGTGCCCCAAAGTTTCTACTGGAGAGTCAAGAACGTGTGCCAACCCCTATGCATAGGTTCATGGGCGGAACCCACAAGTTGGTCACCAAAACATACATCAAGTGGCACATGATATCCATTGTCACCACAGATAAACACGGCAAGACATACATCAAGTGTTCTCATAGAAGACTCAATCCGATAAGATAACTTCAAAGAGGAAACTCAATTCATCACAAGAGAGTAGAGGGGGAGAAACATCATAAGATCCAACTACAATAGCAAAGCTCGGGATACATCAAGATCGTGCCATAGAGGGAACACGAGAGAGAGAGAGAGAGATCAAACACATAGCTACTGGTACATACCCTCAGCCCCGAGGGTGAACTACTCCCTCCTCGTCATGGAGAGCGCCGGGATGATGAAGATGGCCACCGGTGATAGGTTCCCCCTCCGGCAAGGTGCCGGAACGGGCTCCCGAGAGGTTTTTTGTGGCTACAGAGGCTTGTGGCGGCGGAACTCCTGATCTATCTTGATTTCTGATGTTTTTAGGGTACGTAGGCATATATAGGCGAAAGAAGTCGGTCAAGAGGTGCTCGAGGGGTCCACGAGACAGGGGGGCGCGTCCTGTAGGGGGGGGGGGGTGGGGCGCCCCCCTATCTCCTGGGCTCCTCGAGGACCTTCTGGCTTGGACTCCAAGTCTCCAGGATGATAATCTTCCAAAAAATCACGATGCCGAAGGTTTCATTCCGTTTGGACTCCGTTTGTTATTCCTTTTCTTTGAGATACTGAAACAGGTAATAAAACAACAATATGGGTTGGGCCTCCGGTTAATAGGTTAGTCCCAAAAGTAATATAAAAGTGTATAATAAAGCCCATAATCATTCAAAACACATAGTAATATATCATGAATGCTTCATAAATTATAGATACGTTGGAGACGTATCAGTCGTCAGCCATATTATGCGCTGGTAGTGCCGGCTCCAGTGCCTCGTCATTGAATTGAGGTAGCAATTTGCGCTTCGGGTAACTTTGGTTGGGCGCTCGAGTACGTATTCCTCGGCTGCCAGGACCTCGGTCCATCTATCAGTGAGCGGATCTTGATCAGCTCAAAGCTGCTGCTGCTTCTTCTTCAGGCTTTTTGAAGTGGCTATGAGCTGGCGCTTAAAATGCTCCTGCTCGATGGAATCCTCTGGCACAATAAATTCTTTGTTGCCGAGGCTCACCTCATCCTCGGAGAGAGGCATGTAGTTGTTTTCCTCCGAGTCGCCATTCCCAGCCTGTTCGTTGGGGCTGACTCACCCATCTTCACGTCCAGCCTGTTCGGAACTTGGCTTGGCGGGGTCTTCATTGTCTTCGGCATCGTCCGGAGTGCTATTCTCTCTTGTGCCGGTATTGCTATTTTTACCATGGCGTGATTTAGAGCGGCGCCGCTGACGTCGGTGCTTAGACTGCTTCTCAGGAAGTTTATCCTCAACTGGATCTTTTGTGTCGTTGCCATCGTCTTCTTTGGGTGTATCCACCATGTATATATTGTATGAGGAGGTGGCTGTCCAGCGCCTTGTGGGCGGTGGTTCCTGTTCTTCTTCCGCATCGTCATCCATACCATCGATGTCTTCAGAATCGAAATCAAGCATGTCGGTCAAATCATTGACAGTGGCTATCAAGTGGGTGGTGGGTGGGCAACGAAGTACTTCATCGTCCGCTTCCCACTCCACCCGGACATAGTTCGGCCCAGAATCTCCTGACAAGGAGAGGGACATTAATGAGTTTAACACATCACCTAAGGGTGAGTGTTGGAAGATGTCCGCGAAGCTGAACTCTAATATTGGTGCCCGGTCAGATTCAATGGGTGCAAATACATGCGGTTCGGAGCCTATGGCCGGAGACAAGTCCGAGGCTCCGATGACATAGGCCTCATTGGAGGTCAGATCTGTGTTCGGCTGTAGCATTGTTGAGTCCGCGGCTTCCATGGCAGGGTTGAGCCTCCCATCCTCGGATGGCGTGCTCTGCTCTGGATCTAGGGCTAGTGTGGTTACAGGTGCAATCTCCCGCACACCATCCGATGACATATTTAGGTCATGTTCATCGTGGTGGAGGGACGCGGCTGTCATAGGCTCGAATCCATCGAAGATCAAGTCTCCGCGGATGTCGGTGGTGTAGTTCAAGTTTCCAAACCTGACCTGACGGCCAGGGGCGTAGCTGTCGATCTGGTCCAGATGGCCAAGTGAGTTGGCCCGTAGTGTGACGCCGCCGAATACGAAGATCTGTCCGGGGAGAAAAACTTCACCCTGGACGGCGTTGTTGTAGATGATTGGAGGAGCCATCAAGCCTTATGGTGATGAACAGTAGAACTCTCAATGAAAGCACCAATGTCGGTGTCAAAACCGGCGGATCTTGGGTAGGGGGTCCCGAACTGTGCGTCTAAGGCTAATGGTAACAGGAGGCGGGGGAGACGATGTTTACCCAGGTTCGGGCCCTCTCGATGGAGGTAATACCCTACTTCCTGCTTGATTGATCTTGATGATATGAGTATTACAAGAGTTTATCTACCACGAGATTGTAGAGGCTAAACCCTAGAAGCTAGCCTATGGTTATGATTGTTGTTGTCCTACGGACTAAACCCTCCGGTTTATATAGACATTGGAGGGGGCTAGGGTTACACAGTGTCGGTTACAGGGAAAGGAATCTTCATATCCGAATCACCAAGCTTGCCTTCCACACAAAGGAGAGTCCCATCCGGACACGGGACAAAGTCTTCAATCTTGTATCTTCATAGTCCAATAGTCCGGCAAAAGTATATAGTCCGGCTGTCAGAGGACCCCTTAATCTAGGACTCCCTCAGTCGTTTCTAGCCCAAGTTATCTTTCAACCTTCTCAGGGCCCATTTATTCTTGGGCTCATTTCCAGCATTCGGTTACTTATGACCCGTTACTGCCATTTTCTGCTTGTGGGCCAAATTCAGCCCGTCATTACAGTCGGCCTGTTTGTGGCCCGTTAATACGTTGGGCCGTTTTCATGTAAACAACAATCCGTTGGGTTGTTTTCATAGAGTTATCAAATACGGCCTATTAACGGCCCGTTATGGTCCACGAATAGTACGGCCCATGATTGGCGAAATGATGATACACCCCATAGAAGGCCCATGGATCCTACGACCCGTATAAGGCCCATGGATCGTACGGCCGGTAGAAGGCCCATGGATCGTATGACCCATAGAAGGCCCATGGATCCTACGACCCGTAGAAGGCCCATGGATCCTACAACCCATATAGAAGGCCAATGGATCCTACGGCATGTAGAAAGCCCATGGATCATACGGCCCGCAGGAGGCCCATGGTTACAACAGTCCGTGTGTTGCCATGATTATTTTGGCCTAGTTATCCAAAATAGGCTATTGTGGCCACTAGAAAACACAGAAAAAGAACTATGGTGACTACAAGCAAACAAATAAACAAGATAATAAGGCAATAAATAAGCAAGCAATTAATGCTAGCCTATTACTGCTATTATACATATTACATCCACTTGGCATCAAAGTTCGCCACCAGTGCAAATATAGGGAACAAAGCAACATATTACATACACTGGCCGTCAAAATTGGCCATCGGTGAAAATAAACGCGATAGCAAAAGAAGAGCATAATTGAAACAACTTCAGAAGAGCTCAAGAAACATTATCCTGGATATCCACCATGCTGGCAATAAGCTTAGCAAGCTTATTAGCTTTGTCCTGTTAGGCGCTAAAATCCTCCAACGCTTGCTGTTGCACCAGAAAGTATGCATCTTAATGCTCCAGGGACTTCCGCAGTCCTTCCGCTTCTTGTCGCAGCACAGCTGATCAATGTCTTTCAGCTTGTAGTTGAGACTCAAGAAACCAAACTGATTCAGTCAGTGAGTTTGAATAGCTTGTGCAAGCGGTAGTGGCCAGTAACTCGAACACTAAACCAAGACATGACTTTGAGGTTGTCTCACTGTCTTCAAGATAGTCTTCCTTAGCTATTTTATCAGCTTTGTTGGAGACCAACAAGGATGTGTCACTATCCTGAACCTTATCTGCATTACTTCATTTACCATTGCTTAATAAGGCACTCTTCCCAAATGTTCTGTCAACATTCTAAAAGAAGAAACAAGTAGACACATAACAGGTTTAGAATGTACTAGTATATGAAACTCATTTCGGTGAACCAGTTCATTAGTAAGCTGGACAGGATTAAACTACCAAGTCTTCTATTGCCAAGTACTAGTACATAATAAAAGCATCAAACAAACATATATCTATGTCCTATGGTCACCGCATTGTCTTGCCAAATCAAAATAGAGACATGGTTCAAATCATATCAGTTCAAGACAAAGCAGCAGTGAAAGAAAACAAAGCGTGGGAAACTACACGGCACAACAAGATTTCAGATGGGTACCACGGGTCTACATGTTCAACAACACTATTGGCTCTATTGTGATGCTAGTAATGTGCATGATATGAGAAGTTTAGGATCTAGGCTCTGTTGCAAGCGCTTAAGAGCGCCTAGGCTCTGTTGCAAGCGCTTAAGAGCACCTACGCTCTAGGCGTTGGCAAAACGCATTGTGTATAACTATGCTTAATCTGTGCATAACAGCACATAAGCATGCGCTTTGGTCAGTAAAGCGCAAGGCGGTGGCAAAACACACAATTAACTCCTAGCGCTTTTTTGAACTATGATAGCGATGGAATCTTAAATTAGAACAGTTGTTCGTCAGGTTTAGGCACTTGTTCTACATGAACAGAGTATAGTAAGACGCAAGAATATAGTACTTAAAAATAGAAAATGAGCTCATAGACCTTACCAGATTCTTGGTTCGGGACCAATACAGAACAAGGCGTTCCCTGTTATCGTCCAGTAAATGTGTCTCAGGTGAACATAAGGGAATTTGATGAGTTTCTTTGCCGGTGAACTATGTTTTCTTCGGGTAATTCTGATACTACCACCAAGCATTCTTGAAGATAGTAGAGGTATTAGCATAAGTTACTTCATCCTGAGTTTCCAAATCAGTCCTTCTCTATAGAGGAAAATGGGAAAATTTGCTATATAATAACCATCATGGAGGTAGGATGTATGGGACAAAGCAAAGTAATTGCCATGAATAACATTACTTACACATAACTCCTGGACAAGCACCTGCAACTGGCATTTCCCTTCATCTTCAGTAAATATTTCCAGGATGGGAAGATACGCACATACGATTTAACAATATCAAATGCGATAGATGCTAAACTATGACTAGCTGGTTGTGCTTCCTCCACAGGAATAGGCGTATTAACTGGTGGAGTTGGGGTTCACCGTGGTAGTACTGGCCCTTTGGGCACTGGAGCTGCCTTACTAACTGCTCTTGTTTGGGAGCTCTATGGTGGAGATGGTGCTGTGTCAATAGGAACTGGGTTACTATCTGCTGGGGTTGGGGTTATATTGGGTGAGGTTGGTTCTTTGTCCATTGCAGTAGAGGTACAATCTGCGAGAGTTTGGGTTATGTGCGGTAGGGCTAGTTCTTGTGCATGTACAACCGGGGTGCTATCTCCAACAAGAGGTAGCACTGTTTTATTTGAAGACCGTGTTTTTAGTACGCTAGATACTAGCATCACGCGCTCCAATTCAAATGGCTGATAAAGAGGAAACATAGTTGAATGTAGAGACATTGTACGAGAGACAGATGCAATAGATAGTGTGGAAAAAGAGGGCATGAAATAGTTGACATGTATATTGTTTAACTAAAGCGGATAGCATGACATAATTTCACATATATGATGTCTATTTAAACTGGATAGCATAGCATAACATAATTCAAAGATATGATGAATAACTAAACAGGATCACATGACATAATTTACCTACATGTTATCTAAGTAATCAGGATCGTATCATTTAATTCACATATGTGATTTATATGCTAAACAGAGGGCATTTGATATGATGTCTGAACTAAGAACATGGTGTTGAATATTGTGTATAGGATGTCTAAACTATGCAATGCAAGACACCATATGCATGATATGAGCGGTATAACCGTGCCAAGTTAGAGCATACACCTTGGTGGGGGAATAGGACTGGTCATCTGTCTCTGAATCCATATCTGAGGAGCTATCGGGACCCAACAAGAGATCTGCTTCGACAGGTAGCACTGTCTGCTCTGAAGGCCTTGTTTTCACTCCAGATTTTTCCATCTCCCACCCAAATGGCTGATTCACAGGAAAAGTAGTTTAATGTACAAACATTGTTGACAAATGCAAATGTAATGAAGAAAAGGATGGGCAAGATATCATTCAAATATACGATGCCTAGTTAAACGGGATGGCATTGCACATTTCACATATATTATGGCTGGCTAAAAGACATGAGACTGCATAATTCCCATATATGATATCGAAACTAAACAGGTGGCATTACAGAACATGTCTAAACTAAGCAGATGACATATATGATGTCAAAAGTAGGCACTGCAAGGCAACATATGCATGATATGACTAACATCATCATGCCAAGGTAGAGCAAACACCTTGGGGGGTAAATAGGAGTGGTCAGCGGCGTCTGAATCCGCCTCAGAACAGATATCTTCCTCTGGATTACAATCTGGAGAGGGGTGGGGAGGGTTTGCCATTGAACCCACCATGGAGCGATGTCTGCATGACATTGTATTGCCGCGCAAAACTCTTCTCTTTTTCTCTACATGTTCAGCATGACTGTGTACAATATCTGACATGCATACGAAAAAAATATGGTGAGATTATGTAAGGAGAGCATGCAGAAATTTAGAGTGATGGTAACAACCAGTGGATGGATCCAAAAATAATGATAGCAGGCTGATGATTGCTTTAATTTAATAAAAAGACAGATGATGATTGCTTTACTATTTGTTTCCCACCCAAGATGAACAACATAGGCATACCCTAGGTGAACCAGATATTAGACAGACATACTATTCATTGCTGCCTCGATATGTGCCCCACAACTAATTTAGAACTCAAGTTTGAACATTAATTTGGACCTGACTTGGAGTCCAAGAGGTGAACAGGACGATAAAGTAGCAGGTAATTTTAAGCAATGCATAACATAAGCAGAAACAAAAGAGTGCGACCTCTCTTGTGGACCCGTGTACTCCTCAGGTTCATCTGCTGAGTCGATGATGGTGATGCCGTTGCGGTGGGTGCCGGCGGCAGGGAAGGAGATCTGAGGCGGCGAAAGACGGTCAGGAGTCGTGATGTCTGGTTTGGTGGATGCTTCTGTCGATGGAGCAGCTCAGGTGAGGTGGACGACGTCGCGGCAGGAGCAGGACAAACCACACAAAGTTCCCTTCGACACCTACCTGTAACTGAAGTAATTCTGTAAGGGCTCATTTGGCTTGCATGATTCTAAAAACGCAGGGATAGGAAAAACACCGGAATAGGATAGGAATGCACATGGTAAACAGAGCATTTGTAAACACAGGATTTCTGTCAACTTGGGTGTTTGGTTTACAGGAATTGGAAGAGCAGAGGAATGCAAAGAAACATGGCCAAAATAAAGTGAAACCATATGAAAGCGTGTACAGTTAGAATGTTATTCTGCCACTAATGCACTTGGTCTTGTTTTCATGCATAGGATTTTGAAAAGTAGGTCCAGGTGGATGTTTTGCTCCATTCCTTTCAACAAAATGCATGAATAATTGAATAGTAGAGTGCCATTGGAAAATTCCCTATTGCTATGTTTTTCCGTTGAACCAAAATAGCCCTAATGGATCGACATGAGTGTATAGTAATAAGTGATGCAACAAGTGTACAACCTCTTTGCCATAGCCGTGTCGACCTCAGCATCATTGGGTTGGTCGCTGAAGCAGTTGAGGTAGAGGTGGCTGTCGGAGGTGTGGAGGAAGATCTGAGGAATCTGTAGACGGCGTCCAGGGCACTGCCTTGTTGTGATGGATCATTCTGTCATTGTAGCAGCTCCGATGAGCTGTAAGACGTCAAGGCTGAAGCAGCACAAGACAGACATTGTCAATCTCAAGTGGGATTCCAATAGCATCTCCAATAGATGATGTAAAACATATGTAAAATTTACATCACCAAAAACCACCTGCTACAACAGATGAGTTAAAAACTGTTGACTCTAAACTTAATTGTCGAAACTGAAATTTACTGTGGAATCTGAATGTTACTGTCGAAACTGAACGCAATGGTAGCAGAGACGCACTTGACATGTAGTTTAGGAAGGGCGTGCAGCTCATCGTCAACCTACACCCCCCTGAGCCGCCAGCCACCACCGGCCGAACCACTGGCCCCAGCACTGCCTCGCCGCCTCGAAACAACTTCCCACCACCGGTCCACCGCCGCCCCGCCGCCCCGGCCAGCCCTCTAGGCCCCCAGCCCCCACCCTGAACCCTAAGATAGATAGTGTGGTACCTCTCTGGCGATCCCTCATCCCCGCTGTGGGTGGTACTTCCTTAACTCTAGCGAGCCCCCCACCCCCTGAAAATCGACTGACCCAAAAGTCGATTCAGTCGACTGAAGTGTAGCTAAATCGGAGCAGAGCAGCAGCACGAGCGAGGGGGAGAGCAGCAGCAGTAGCGCGAGCAAGCGAGCGAGAGCTGGAGCAGCAGCAGCTGGGCGAGCGAGCAATCGAGCGAGAGCCGGAGCAGCAGCAGCACGAGCGAGCGAGCGAGAGCCGGAGTAGCAGCAGCAGATCCGGCTGGTATGGATACCACCGCCGAAGGGGCCTCGCACTGGGGAGAGCCACCATGGAGATCTCACCCATGGCGCCGGCTTCAAGGTAGCCGCTTTATGGGGGTGCATGATGGAGCACCGTAGGTGCCGGGAGGTCGAGTTTAGGAGAAGGTGCGATGCAATGAGTGTACAACCTCTTTGATGGCGCCGAGTAGGCCTCGGCTTCGTCCGAGGAGTTGGTGAGGATGTTGTGATTCCGGTGGATCAGGTTAAGGCGGCGCTGTGGGGATGGAGCAGCCAAGATAGACGAGGCGATCATCGGAGCAGCTCCTTGGAGGTGGAGGACGGGGCAGCTGAACGGACGGGGCGATGAAATGGACGACGGATCCTCATCCGGGGAGGTGGACGAGGGACGTCAAGCTGTTGCGGTGGACGACGCTGTCGGGGAAGAGGCTCCGGCTGGGCAGTGGTGAGGTGGCAGACGGAGGAGGGTGGGGTTTGGCGGCTGGAGTAGAGAGGTCATGGCGGCCTGGGATTTCCAATGGTGAAAAGGAGGTGATGGGAGGGGGCGAACCATAACTTGGGGATGCGCTTGTCCAAAATGTAGGGTGTGTTTCAAAAGTACCCCCCACCAATTTGAACTAGTGGCCCTTCCGGCTCAGGGTTAGAAGGGGGACTTCGCGTGTCGGGATTTGGCAGCTGAAGGGAGTTTTCACGCGGGTTGTAATTTTGGGATAGCAAGGCGTGGGTTGTGAAGACGCCAGTTTTGCGAGCACGATATCTGAATATTCGGGATATAACAAGGCACAGGTTGAATTTTAGGGACAATCCTAACGTTTAATATTGTACTTGTACGTACCAAATCAATTCGCACTTCCCTCAACCAAAAATAAAACAAAAAAAATAAAACTATTCACACCACACAAAGAGAGAGTCTTGCCCCATTTTACTATACAAATGCTATTCAAAGCTACTCCCTCCTTCCATCTAAATAGGGCTTAATGTGTTTTTTGATGCTAACTTTGACCAAATATTAGAGCAATAATATATGACATGCAACTTACACGAAGCACACCATTAAATTCGTTTGTGAAAGGAGCTTTCAATGATATAATTTTCACATTGTGTATGTCATATACTATTAATCTTGTCAATAGTCAAAGGCGGTCTTAAAAAACGCATTACACCCTATATAGATGGAAGGAGGGAGTATGAATCCATGTTATGTCCAATTAAATTTTTTCGCTTGCTGTATAATGCATGTAACCTACTCATACCAACATTTTAGTGCATTCCAAATGTCTATACTACCGCTGCAATTCGAACTGAATTTGAATTCATTTCTCTATTTCAATAAGAATCTACAATCATGATTGTTGCCAACTTCAACCATCATTCGTGTATTACCTTAATAACACAGCACATGATTACTGAGATAGATATGAACTATGTGTACTACATGAACTCGAATTCTATTTTTTGAATACACTTGATGTTGATTCCAAATAATAGTACATTTGATGTACTAACTATATATTCATAATCTAAACCATGTTCCATACGTACACCGTGTTTATCACACAAAGTATAGTGCCCCGCCCCCTACATTATGACAAGTATTTAGACCTGAGCTGCAAAAGCCACACATTAGCCCAAATTATAATCAATGTTCTACATTATGATATCTTCTTCAAGTATCCGTATCCACTTTTTTATAATGAATTATGATCTTTGTTCGTCTTTTACACCTTCACGATCCTCTTCTATTTGTAGCTAGCTAGCGCTAACTTTCTATCGTGCATGCACACGCCCGCCCCCCTCTCACCCACCCTTAGCGTCCCCTCCATCGCGCACGTTCGTTATTTCTCTTTAGGTCGTCCACCCGCGGTGTGTGTAGGCCCCCGGCTCCTTCTTTCCGGCACACACCGGTCGATATACCTCTCTAGCCAAGTGTGCCTACCACAAACACATATATACTTCCCCTCTTCTCTTCTCACCGTCCATGCCCCCCTATGTCCAATACGGTTCCACGCAGGTGCACACTCCCGCCCCTCTTTTCATTGATCTCATACTCGCACACTCCTCCCCCCTCGACATGGTAGGCCTCTCGCACCACCTCCTAGCCGCACCCCTCTCCCCCTGTCTGTCTCTCCGGACCTTATTTGCTTCTAACACATGCAGGCGTGTATACGTACTGATCTCCCTACATATAGCCAGGTCGACTATAATTCGTTTTCCCCACGCACCGATACACTTACCTCGCTAGTTATGTCTCTCCCTTTCTCGGACACACGACGGTTGATCTTCCTATGTAGTTACGTATGCTTACCACAACCATATCGTCTCCCCTCATCATCCTTGCATACCTCCCGACCCGTCTCTCACACGCACGTGCATAGACAGACAGACATCCCCCGCCCTCTCTTTGATATTGCACTCATGCCCTCCGTTTGTCTAGCAGGCCTCTCCCACCATTTGTGAGACGCCACTCCACCACCAACCCTCCGACACTCTACCTTTGTCTTTCTCCCAACCTTATTCCTCTGCTACACATATCCATGGATGTCGATTGATCTCCCTCAATACATAGCTAGGTCTCACTCCTTCCCAACACATATACTAGTCGATCGGTCTCTGCCCCCTCCCCCCCCCACCGATAGTTGAACGTTGTAGGTAGGTATGCATGCCATGGAGAAAAACTGCACCTCTGCCCTCTCAAATTCCAGTAGGCTAGCCGCCCTGTATCTTTGACGTGGGCAAACACAAATTCGATGGTACTCTTTATCAATCGTGCAGCCACACACTTCATCCCTGTTTTGAATTCTATCGATATCTCACGTCCATGACTCCGTTTCACACACATTGCATATGTTACGTTTTTCTGTTTGAGATATCATCAACAGATTGCCTCTGTTTCGTGCAAACCATCTCTCTCACACCCACCCACATATGTACCTGCACCTAAAGAAGAGGTGCACGTAGGACGCACGTACTCACGTCTCGTTCCCGACCACACCCGCGTGGGTACACGGTGGAGTTCGTTTCTGTACGAAAAGGCAGCCCACGTGATAATTTGACGCGTGTAGCGGTTGTTTACGCGAAGGAGGGTCGGGTACCACGCCTAGACGGAACAAAGTTCGACTTGACATGTTAGTATTAAATAAAGTTATATATTCCTCAATGGCACATACAGAATATAAGACGATTGCCGTGGGGAAACTGGAAAAATGGGTTTGTCTCTTGTCACACCATCTCACACAAGGCAGCAGTGGCCTCTCTCTCTCTCTCTCTCTCTCTCTCTCAGTGTTGGTCAGTGATCCGGCTGCATTCCGTCCGCCGGCGGAAAGGGAGGATGTGCATTGTCTCTCCGTTCGACGGCGTGGACACAACACGTCCTGATCTGTGGTACCCGTCGTTCTCTCTGACCAAGCTCCGATGCGGTAGGGTCGTCACTTGCTCGCTGCTGCAGTATGGGCAGATCCCGGCCGCCGGCGCCCTCCTAGTAACATCCTGTAGACCCTCAAGTACAGCTTCCTCCGCCTTTCTCCACTGCCCATCTTCCCACGTTGCTGCATCTGGATCTTCTTTAGTTGTTTGCTTCAATCATATCTCGGCCGGCGTACTTTCCGTCTTGCAATCTCGTCCTCAAACCATCTTTAATAAACCACCATGTGTTGTCTTTCCCTTATTACATGGAATATGCTTCTTTTTTGTCGGCGTATGTGTCTTCAACTCGTGTTATTGGGCAGTAATTGTTTCCTTTCTACCTCCTTTTGCAAACAGGGCTATCCATTTTCACCTAGTTGCTATTGCGACCTTTTGGTGAACTGCACAAATCACTTTTTTCTTAAGAGTGTTTTGTGCAGTTCCGCCAAAATGTCACACGGGCAACGTTTTTACATTTCCGTGGGACTGTAGAAAGGGAGATTGGTTTTGCTATCCTCCTCATCCAACTCCGTGCCTAATCTTCTCCAACAAGAAGTTAGTCCTAAAGAGAGATCGTAGAGGTGATCGGCTTCTATTTGTGTGTGTTATGTTTCATCATCTAGTTCCACTATTATTGTAATCACACTGACTGGATATCTTTGCAAACAGGGATGGTCCGCTCGATTTTAGTGGAGCTGCACAAAATGATCGGATTGTGGTGTCCTCCATACACCTCTTTTTTGGCTACAGAGCTGGGTGAAACTAGCTGCTAAGCAATGAACACTGTGCCAAGGAAATGGAGCCATTCCTACGAACATCATCGATCAATTATATATTTTTGTTTATTTGTACACCTTCTCACAACTTTGTCTTCAGTTGTGATGTGAATATTGGCGCTGATCTGCGAACCATTGAGATGCATTAGCCATGGTAGCCATGGTAGTTTCATTTGTATTTGATGGAATGTTGTAACGAGATAATCTTGAGGCAAGACACATGAATCCTAAGTTGAAACCTTTTTTTCCTGCGGGAACCAAAGTTGAAACCTTCATAGCATCACAGTACAATTTCATTAAAATTATGCGTACATATAAACAAATCTTGAAGGATTGATAGCAATGCCAGAAACAATTCAACTTTGTTTCGCCGACATGTTGGACATCCTTCATCCGGCTCCACCTGCCATGCAGCAATATTGAGTGCACAACACAACTGCAGGGAAAGATTCACCCTGGTCGTTGCGCCGCAGTAGTAATGACTAGTGAGCAGTCAAATCACAGAGCCCCACCTTCGCCACAATAAGTTGCTCGGACGAAGCAACCATCATTTCTCTGTTCCTTGAATTTGCTAGTACTCCCATATTCCCATAGTAATAAGTTGCTCGGGCGAATCAACCATCACTTCACCTTTCCCACAGTAAGTATTAGTACCTCCTTTTTTTTACTCTAGAAATAACCACACGCGAATATTGGACGGTAGCAGCACAGCAACTGAATAAAAAATTCTATAGTACGAGAATAACTTTGAACGTAAGCCATTGATTCACTCTATCCAATGGTCATAGTTGGAAAATCCAAACCAAACCAAGCATTGGATCAACTCTTTTAGCACTCAGATTGTTGTCGCCTGCTCAACCACCTACCCACCTAGCCCACCTATATATCCGCTCACATGTGATGACCACGGGAGCTATCCATTCAGATTGTATGTTGAAAAAATAAAGGTCGATAACTAATACGACACCTTGGGCCAACGCGCCAGATTGCATTTTGCACGAGAAATTACACACCATGTTACATTGACATGTGGTCTCGTTCAAACATGTCAGTGAGATGACGGCGAGTCCATTTCTACTAGTATTTCCGAACGGACGTGTAGGCCGGGGCGCCTCTTCATGTACCATGGCAAACTGGCAACCGTCTACCGACTCTTCGCCTTTCCATCTCGATTTGGAACTACTGTCGCATGCTCTTCCTCCCTCCTCCATTTGCCTTCACCCTTCCTTCCGCCGTTGTTCGACCGTCTTCTCCATGGAGGGAACAGGCCCGAAACGACCCCGTTGTTCTTGCCCCGATCTGAAAGATGACGTGGTGGAGGAACTCATTGATCGGTGCAACGTCATCACCTCGGCTAGCATGGCAGGTTCGTTCAAGACCATTCTCGAGTCAACTAATAACATCATTACAAGGAACCCAAGGGTCCAGGAGTGGTTTGATCTCCCCTATCTTCTTCGCCGTGACCCTGCTGACTGGCGTGGGGACGACGGAGGCCTCGCCTTGTGCAAGTTGATGCCGCTTGATAATGATATGTATGATGTTAGGATGCCATCGCTTGAGGGAAAGGATTGGGCAGGCGCAAATGGAGATTGGGTTGTTTATATTGGGTACAACTGCGAGTGGAAACTTGTGAATGTGTACACTCGTCATCGGGTTCCACTTTGAAAAATCTCAGCAGACTGCCCAGAGGTTGAGCACACCGGTATTCTACGCACGTTCAAATACGATCATGCTGACTATCTTCTACGGAAGATAGCAATTTGTTGAGTTCCCAACCGCTCTTGGAATTACAAGAACTATGAAGTTGTTGCTATCTTCGACAAGCTTGTTGTCGTTCTTCATGGTTCAACTCGATGGATATTGCTCAAAAATCAGTTTCTATACATGGATGTGTAGTGTGATGCAATTCAATACGAGGGTCTTGTGTTTGCTTCCACCACTCATGGCACTGTTTTTGCATGGGATCCTCGTAGTTTTGGTACGTTTGTCTTCCACCGTAATTATAATTGTTTCATCCACATGCATGCAGGTTAGCAAGTTTCCCTTTACTAATTAACCTTCTTCTTGTGTTTCCAAGGTCCTGTGAACATTCCACCACCTATACTTGAAAAATTTTATAACCAAGGGGGAGATGACGATGGTGATGATCACGAGCATGAGGACAAGCAGAACTTATACACTTAGTGGTGTCTGGCAACTAATTCCAATGGATCACCTCTTCTTGTCTGTATACAGCGCACTGAGTTTGTTACTACTAAGGGAGCACGTGTTGTCTCCCATGGTTGCAGTCTCCGGACCTATTCCAACACTCGTTGCATGGTATTCGGGATGGATACTAGTGTGCTTAGCGCCAACACCTTCTCCCTGGTACAGTATTGATAGTATTGGAGAAAACTCGCTCTTCTTTGGACAAAACTATCCGATGATGGTGAAAGGCGATCCTACTATTGTTGACACAACATCGCTACCATTTATGAGAAGCAACTGTATCTATACCTGGACATTTGGGTGGTTCCCTACCCTGGTACTGATATAATAGGCCGCTTCAACCTGGATGATCAGTCCTGCGTTGGTCTCGAGATTGACAATAGATGGCCCATCCCAGAGAATCACTTGTGGTTCAAAACAAGCATTTCCAACGCCGAGGATTGGTTGAGTTGAAGTTCGTTTCATTGCTTGTTATTTGTTGTGTGATGAAAACTTTAGTATTTATAATGTATCCTCGTTGTCGTTGTGGGTTGATGACCTGTTGTATGTAATAAAATGATATGCCTGTGATAAACTTACTAAATTTATGACTGACTTTCGAGTCGCTTCTCTAAGTGAGTGTTGTGACGAGGCAAAAAAATATTTTCCGAATACATAATTGTACGTGCATTGCAACAGGTTATCGGATGAGGCCCATAAACAATAGTAGTACACTATTTATACTAGCTTCAAATGCTTCGCGCATCGGGCGGGTGTTTTTACTGTAGTTGTGAATCCCATCATCCTAGGTCCTCGATGAGTTCAATAGAAATTGCATTCTGATGTTTGGGTTAAAACTTACAGAACTGCTCCACTATCTCTATGTCTAGGTATACGTAATACAACAAGTTTTAAACTTGAGACCAGCCACCCACCCTCACAAAGAACACTTTTTAACCTAGTACAAACTCAAGGAAATTTGGCCACAGTGTGAGGTGGGCCATATGTTAATGTGTTCGCTGTATGTAACCAGCACCTCGAATCCTTGATACTACTACTATAAGTAGTAGGAGTAGTAGGGTGGCATCACTAATGGAATTTGGCATTTTGGCGTCTGCCTCCTCTTTGCCGTCTGCAAGCTGACGGCAAAGAGGCTCTTTGTCGTCCGCTTCTACAAAGCGGACGACAAAGAAAGGGCTGATGGCAAAAAGTGTATTTGCCGTCAGCTGCTTCTTTGCCGTCAGCCAGCTATGGCAATGAGCTAGAAGGCAGACGTCAAACAGCCAGGTGGGCCCCATAGTGCATGGCTTGGCTAGGTCAGCCTATTTGTCGTCAGCGAAATCTTTGCCGTCTGCCTGCCGGACCTTTGCCATCCGCTGGCGGTCGGCAAAGAAAGGGCCCAGCAAACAGCCATCCCCCTTCTGCTATGCGCGCCCTCTGCCATCCGCTAGCGGACGGCAAAGAACATGCCCCCACTAATTAGTAACGGCCGCCCCACCCCAACTGCTCTCTCCCCTCACTCTCACCCCTCTCCATCCCGCGCCCCACTCACCCGTGCCCGCACCGCTGTCGTCGAACACCGCTGCCGTCGAGCACCGCCGCCGCCCCACCCCTGCCGCAGCACCACCCCACCGACCGGAGCCGTGCGGCCCCGTTGCCACCACCGCCCGGCAACCCCTCCACCCGGCCAGCGCCACCCTGCCGCCCCGGAGCTGTGGCCCCGTCGCCACCACTGCCCGGCCAGCGCCCCTTCGTCGGTGAGCAACCCCACTGCCCGGCGCCCCTGGGCCCTGCCGGCGTGCCACAGGCCTCCCACCCCTACCGCAGGTGAGCCCCGGTCGCACCCCTCTTCTCCTATTTTTTCTGTTTTTTCAGTTTTTTAGTTTAGATTACTTTTAGTTTAGTTTTAGATTTAGTTTAGATTACTTTTAGTTTGGTTTTATATTTAGTTTAGTTTAGATTACTTTTAGTTTGGTCTTATGTTTAGTTTAGTTTTAGGTTTATGTTTAGTAATGAAAAAACTAAGAATAAATAGAATAAGAGGAGGAGAAGAAGAATAGCTAGGTTTAGGTGTAGTTTTTTCTGTTTTGTTTTAGGTTAATTAGTGCTAGGTTTAAGAATAGGAAAAAGGAGAAGAAGGAGAGGAGGAGGAGGATAAGAAAGAAGAAGAAGAAGAAGAAGAAGAAGAAGAAGAAGAAGAAGAAGAAGAAGAAGAAGAAGAAGAAGAAGAAGAAGAAAGAGGAGAGGAGGAGGAGAAGAGGAAAGCTAGAGGAGAGGAGGAGAAGAAGAAGACCACCGACACCCCGACCCCGACCACCGACACCCCGACACCTGACACCCCGACCACCGACACCCGGACCCCGACCCCGACGACCGAGACCCCGACCACGACACCCCAACACCCTGGGACCCCGACAATCGACACCAGGACCCCCTAGCTCAACCCCCAACACCCTGACACCACACCCCGACCCACACCCCGACCCCGACCCCGACCATCGACACCCCGACACTTGACACCCCGACCACCGATGCCCCGACCCCGACACCCCGACACCCTGAGACCCCGACAATCGACACCCGGACCCCCCCCACCCCAACCCCCGACACCCTGACACCACACCTTGACCCACACCCTGACCCCGACCACGACACCCTGACACCCCGACCCTGGCACGACACCCCGACCCCGACACCCTGACACCACACCCACCCTTACCCCGACCCCCGACACCCTGACACCACACCCCGACCCACACCCCGACCCCGACCCCGACACCCTGACACCCCGACCCTGACACCCTAACACCCGACCCCGACACGACACCCCGGTACGACACCCCGACCCCGACACCCCGACACCCGGACACCACACCCCGACCCCGACCCCGACCATCGACGCCCCGACCACCGACGCCCCGACCCCGACCACCGACACCCGGACCCCGACCCCGACACCCCGACACCCTGAGACCCCGACAATCGACACCCCGACTCCCCCACCCCGACCCCGACCCCCGACACCCTGACACCACACCCCGGCACCCTGACAGCATACCCGACCCCGACACCCTGACACCCCGATCGACCCCGGACATGATGATGATACAAAAACATCATATATATTTGTGTTCATCGGGTGTATTTTTACTATGTTCATGATGATGATACACTTAAATTATATACATATTATTATGTTCATGCCAGGTATCCAATTTTTTATGTTGTACTAATTTCCTTTACTTTTTGTCATTGCAGGTGTTGACAGGATGGTGGGCAAGGGTCCAGAGCGCCCCGAGCCTCCTGCGAGCGCTACTGGGCAGGGTGGTTCCATTATTGCACCCCATCCCCTTCGGAGAATGCTGCTAGATAGTATGCAGAAAACTACGGCGGGCGCTTCTACTTCGGCTGGGAGAGGTCGGGGGAGGACAAAGAAGGCTGGTAGAGGTGGACGTGGCACCGGGAGAGGTGCGAAGGCTACTACGCCTTCCTCGCCGCCACCCTTAGCTGATTCACCCGACCACAGGACGACTCCGTCTGACATGGACCCGTCTTGGACTTTGGTCCATGAGCCTTCGGCCCACCAGACTCTGGTCGTCGATCCTTCGGCCCACAAGAGTCCGGCCCTGGAGCCTTCGTCCCAGAAGACTCCGGTCACGGGGTCTTCATCCCAGAAGACTTTGGTCACGGGGTCTTGATCCCAGAAGACTCCGGCCCCACCGTCTTCTTCCCATGAGACTCCGGTCCCACCGTTTTCTTCCCACGAGACTTCGGTCCCACCGTATTCTTCCCACGAGACTCCGGAGGCTAGTGGCCTGGATGATGGTAGCGAGGACACCTTTTCAGATGATAGCTACAGCGAGGACGAGATTGTTGAGAAGGGCAAGAAGGTCTACAGGCGTGGCGGTACAAAGCTCCCGCCCGTGCCGACGACCCCCGACCAGAGGTGGTTGATTGCGCCTAAAGGGTTGAAGTAAGTGCATTTACTATTTTTTAACCTTTTGCCTTCATGTTCCTTCAAATTAATATCTAATGTGTTTGCCTTGTCATACTGCAGGGGCTGGCATTACCCCCGTGACCGTAGTGTTTGCAGGCCCAACCAGGTCCTTGGCACGCTTTGTCGGCAGCACTTCCCTGGGTGGGTCATGATGCAGGTTCCATAGCTAGCACTGAGCTGGGAGCTATACTCTGTTGCCCCGGCCCCTCCAGGGGAGATGGTCGCCGGTGTCGCGTGCGAGATGATGGCCGACATTGTGTTCCATCGGTTTTGGGTAATTTCTCCTTTAGAGAATTAAAAATGAACCCTACCTACCTAGTGATTGTACTAATCATTGTTGTCTTCTTTGATTGCAGACCTTCTACAGGGTTTGAGAGGGAGAACAGGAGGCCACAATTATGGTTGTCGAAGCTGAGTTCAAGCGCCTACTTCAGAACTTACGACATGAGGCTCGGGTGTAGGCCGTTCGAGACTACTACGCCTGGCAGGGTATTAGGAGGGCCAAGAAGAAGTGTCGCGGCAAGTTTCTGAGTAGGGAGAAGTACTTGTCGGTAATTATACCTATTCTTAAGGCCTTGAACTTAGTTTTCTTGATTTGATTCATAGCGCTGAAATTTCTCTTGACTCACTTAGGTGCCCCCGAGATGGTGTGTCGATAAGATGGACTGTTGGTGGATGCGTGGTGCTCTCCTCAATGGCGGCTTGAACACCAAAGGGTCAAGCATAAGTGCGACCAAATGGAAGGTGTGCCACACCATCAAGGGAGCTCCAACCTATTTGAGTACGGGGATAACTGGGTATGTGGTTTGCCACATGATTCATGCAATTTCATTCTTCATGGTAGCATTTATCCTTTCCAAAATGACTTAATATGCTTAGTTAGTTAAAATGACATAATAACTACCTTGGATACTTCAATAATGACATAATTAGCTCAATAATGACTTAATATGCTTTAGTTAGTTAAAAAATGGCATAACTACCTTCGATAGCTCAATAATGACTTAATATGCTTTAGTTTGCTAAAAATTAGCATAACTACCTTGGATAGCTCAATAATGACATATTTAGCTCTAAAATGACATAATAACCTTTAGATAGATCTATAAAATGACTTAATATGCTTTAGTTAGTTAAAAATGGCATAACTACCTTCGATAGCTCAATAATGACATAATTAGCATACTTTGGTCAAAAATGGCATAATAATCTTTCTTAGCTCCAAAATGACCTAAACTTAGCTCATTTTCCTCGAGAATCACATAATAACCTTTCTTAGCTCCAAAATGACCTAAACTTAGCTTATTTTCCTTGAAAATGCCATAATAACCTTTCTTAGCTCCATAATGACCTAAACTTAGCTTATTTTCCTCGAAAATGACATAATAACCTTTCTTAGCTCCAAAATGACCTATTTGCATAGTAATATCATTCTTAAAGCTAGCTTGAGCCCTAATTAACTAATATTTTGTTCCTCTCTCTCAGGCGCACTACCACAAGAAGCTTGTGCCTTCTGTGTTCGACCTCTATGGAATGGCCCATATGGCCCCGTACAAGAAGGCCAAGGCATTCACGGAGTTTGGCCTAGATCATCCAGAGAACTTCACCAACATCTCCACCCACCACAAGCTTGTGAAGTACAGAGACGAGGGGAAGACGAGGAAAGGGAAGGACTTTAACCCGAGCCAGGATCCTTTCGATACAGAGCTAGTGATGATATATGGTGGCGGGAGGTCCCATGGCTCTCAAGACATTGCTGATGGACTATTACGTTGTCCTAAGACTCTCCCACAGATCAAGAAGCGCCAGAGTAGCTCTGATCCTGAGATAACGCCTCGTGCACGGCCCGCGGAGCTCGCCGTGGCGGTTAGGTTTACGGACTCTCTGACATTTCCTCCATTACATTGTGTGTGCGTTCGTCGATGATTACAATGCTAACGAGGAGTGTTTTGTTGCAGGCAGCGGTTCAGAAAGAGAGATTGGAGACCCAGGAGCTTTTGGAGGAGGCAAAAAGGGAGGCGGCGGAGAGGGAGAGGGAGAGGAGGAGAGGACGGCTAAGTTGTTGGAGGAGGAGAGGAACCGGAACAATGCGTCTCATCGGGCCCTATACGAGCTCATCATGGTACGTTTCTTGTGCATATTAGCCCAATCATGCACGTAATGTTCGCATTACTGAGTAATATGACTGACTCATGAGAACCAAATGTGCAGACCATATGCAAGAAAAGCGGTTAGGCCGCTCCGCCGATGCTCCAGATTGCTCCAGCGGGAACGGTGAGTTTGATTTGAATGGTCCTTAGTTACTACTATTCACATTTCGGTTTGCATCATGCTAAAGAGATATTATTGGAAATGATCTTTGATTCAACATGGCTCCCGACAAGCATCGACCAATCCTTCTGCGTCTGCCAATGCCGGAACTCCGACCGGTCCTTCACCTCCGTCTACCAAAGGCGCAACCCCGACCATTCCTACACCTCCGTGATAATGGAATTTTTCTTCTTATTTAGCCTGTTTAGTCCATTTATGACATAATTTAGCCTATTTAGTCCACAAATGACATAATAAGATGAAGAAAATCAAGGAAGAGGAAGGAAAGAAGGAATATGAAGAAAAGAAGAAGAAGAAGAAGAAGAAGAGAACTTCTTCGTCTTCTTCTTCTTCTTCTTCTTCTTCTTCTTCTTCTTCTTCTTCTCGTCTTACTTGTTTTTATTCGTAAATGGCGTCATAACCTTGCTAACCTCATAAATGTCATATACTTAGCTTGTTGTCCTCTAAAATGACACAATAAGCTTAGTTAGGTCAAAAATGGCATAATTTGCTACGTTAGCTCAAAAATGGCACTTTTCTTCATATTTATCCTGTTTAGTCCATTTATGACATAATTTAGCCTATTTAGTCCACAAATGACATAATAAGATGAAGAAAATCAAGGAAGAGGAAGGAAAGAAGGAACTTCTTCTGCTTCCTCCTCCTCTTCTTCTTCTTCTTTTCTTCTTCTTCTTCTTCTTCTTTTCCTCCTCTTACTTGTTTTTATTCGTAAATGGCATCATAAGCTTGCTAATCTCATTAATGTCATATACTTAGCCTGTTGTCCTCTAAAATGACACAATAAGCTTAGTTAGGTCAAAAATGGCATAATTTGCTACGTTAGCTCAAAAATGGCACTTTTCTTCTTATTTAGCCTATTTAGTACATTTATGACATAATTTAGCCTATTTAGTCCACAAATGACATAATAAAATGAAGAAAATCAAGGAAGGGGAAGAAAAGAAGGAATAGGAAGAAAAGAAGAAGAAGAAGAAGAAGAATAAGTTCTACTTCTAGTTCTTCTTCTTCTTCTAGTCTTCTTCTCCTTATTCTTGCCTTCTTCTCCTTCTTCTTCTTCTTCTACTACTACTACTACTTCTTCTTCTAGTTTTCTTCCTCTTCTTCTTCTTCTTCTAACTTTCTTGTTTCCCATTTTGCAGATTCAGTTCACTATATGGAAGCTTGTATGGATGGAGTGCTTGTTTCTCTGTTTTTGTTTTTGTTTTTATCAAAGAATAATGTGGAACTTGTTATATAGTTGCATGGAACAATGTGTTGGATGAATATTGTGCTAGTAGTGTAAGATGTATGGATGATACTATGTTTCTTATGTATGTATATATGTTGTCATGGCTGGAGCTATATATGTGTTGCATAGATCATATGGCTATTGTGCGTGTGAATATATATATATATATATATATATATATATATATATATATATATATATATCTGTGTGTGAATTCCAGTGAAATTAAATGGATATAAATGATAACAGGGGATATATAGCCTCTTTGCCGTCTACTAGCACACGACAAAGAGGACACGTGGCAGTCACCTGTGTAAACTGGGAACACTGGCTGCCTATTTGGTCAGCTATGCCGTCTGTTGGTGGACGGCAAAGACCTTTGAATCTTTGATGTTAGCTGGCGGACGACATAGCTGGCCACGTGGCAGCTTCCCAGTGCTGGCCTAACTAAGATCTGTCGTCCGCTGGCGGATGGCAAAGACATTTGAATCGTTGCCATCTGCTGGCAGACAGCAAAGAGCGCCGTTAACGCCCTAACGGCTCTGATGCCACCCCACTGCCATCCATAGTCTTTGCTGTCTGCTGGCCTCAGACGGCGGACGACACAAACGTTTGCCGTCCATTTCTCAAAAGCGAACAACAAAGAAGGCCTTTGCTGGCACCTGTTCAGACGGACAGTTTGCCGTCTGCTGGCGGATGGCAAAGATGTTTGCTGTCCGGGGTCTATGCCTTTGCTGTCTGCCACGGCGGACGGCAAAGAAGCTGATTCCTATAGTGCATGGGCCAGAACAAGCATTCACGTCCAGGAGTACGGCACACGCCACCAGCACGACTTCCATCTGACACCATATTTCTTGGAGTCCGTGCTACATCAATCTCTTCAACCTCGTCGTTTCTCTAACTCAGCCATCGCGCGGCGGGCGAGGTGGGGGTTTGCCAATAGTCAGTTTCCTCAACTGCGGTCCCACTTCTAAGGCCAACTCCAACACGCGACCCCAAACAGACCTCCATTTTTCCCGGATTTTGTCTGTTTGGGTAGGGCAATGGGGTCGTGTCCGGGCCATTTCTCGGATGCGGTGGCCGTGCGCTGAACACGCGGACGCATCCCAGCCGCGTACATTTTTCTTTGCAAACACATATCTTTTTTTCATCACTGATTTTTGGTACATGGAAATACATCACCAAAATTTTGACTAGAAAAGCAGGACCAAAGAAAACAAGAACCACAAGAATACATTTAGAAGATATCCAACTTCCATAATTGCTCCTGTAAGTTAGATTAGTGCATTCTTGATGCATTAATTGTTGATCCGCGGAGGCTCGATCTTGCGTGCTTCTTTCTTCTTAGAGTGTAAATAAGTAGACATTGCTTCCTCGCATCTAGTCTCATGTCCAGCCTCTATTCTATCAACAAGTGCACTAGTCTCATCTCTAGCCTCTATGCTAGCTAAAAGTGCTAGAACATCTACTAAATTGTGCTCTATCAATATATCGATGTACTCTTCTTCCCAATACCAAAACTTGCATCCATTCTACACAATAAATTTTTAAGTTAACACAACTAGTCTAATCCGAGAGCACAGCCGAAGATTTGGTCGGGATCTTCATCCTTTTGCCGACACGTGGGACATCCAGCATCCAGGTCGTGTCATGCAAGAAAATAGAGTGGTAGTTGAAGCCACGTGATGTGCATCTTGGGTTAAACTGTAAATAGAATCTTACTACTCTTGAGTAACTCCAAAGGCGGCCACCAAAGATCTTTATTGGATTTGTTTTTCATCACCAGCACGTCGAGGTGAAAGATGTGCAGGTTCAGTGGTTCCTCTTGCGTTTTCACTGACATGTGGGACCGCATATGAGCAAACAGACGATGGACTCCATGCATCTGCTAGCTGGCTGAGAAGAGAGATAGAGGAGGGCTAAGCACAGACTCCAGGAAATTTTTTCTATGTAACCAACACCTCAATATTCGTGTGTGGTTGTTTCTAGAATAAAAAAAGGAGGTACCCCTACTTATGTTACTCCCACTACGCCTGGCCTAAGGTTAGTAGGTGACCTTGCGCTTGGCTCTTCGCCTCTTCCGGAAGTCGATGGTTCTACAGTAGTAATTCTGGCAATCTGACACCAAATGAACTGCTACACATCCATCGCTTGTAAGCAAAAGCTTCTCCTCGTGTTGTGAGCCACCGCACGCGTTGGCAAAGGAGAAGGCATAATCAAGCTTCTCATCATTCTGCGAGTTGACGGGACACATCAAAGTTATTTAGTACGTACTCTCTCCAAAAAAGGGGTGACCATGTCGTGGCTACCATCCTGTGCTCCGTCGTTGAGTACATGCACTATTCACGTTCCATTGAGGAGAAAAAATATTGCATAGTAGGTGCCATCGAAGTGCACGACTCACTTACGCACTGCTTATCTGATTATCTCCATGTTCTTGCATGACACGTGAACCTTGATGCTAGATGTCTTGGGTGTTGGGAAAAGGATGAACAAAGCTCACGTAAAAGAAAAGAGTTGAAGAACATAGATTCCCGACAACCGAGAAGGAGCAAGGAACCTCGCGGTGGAGCGCCTGCAAGGAACCTTGCGCGTTTTCCCCTGTTTTTTGCCGCCTGCCCACCTATAAACAAATAAAAGAACATGAACTCTTCGCTAACCACTAGAAACAATACATAAGGATGCTAAGTTGAAGATGTTTTATAGTTTATATTGATAACCACGCAACAAGCCACACATGTACAGGACGCATGCAGCCACGCATGTACACACGCCAACGCACTAACTCCATCTGATCCAACTCACGCACATACGCGCACAACATGGAGCAGACAACACACGTACACAACACGTGCATGCACACACACTCGGCCGCAGAATGCACGTGAATAACACATGCATGCGCACACACTCGGCTGCATGGAGGCGTGCGCCATCTGCGGTGACGTCCGGTTCGTCGTGCTACGGCGAAGCTCGCACACAACGGCGCCTTTGCATCTCTTGCAGCACCTCTTTGCCGTCGTTGCTCAACGAATAGTCGGAGACGAAGACGACTACAACCTCGGCCTTAGAGCTAGCAACGATGGAAAAACACGGACGCTGCACGCACACGAGCACGTATGGAGTGCCCACGACGTGGTGCCTCCCCAGTCGCCCCTACTCCTTCTGCGCACGTTGTCTATCAAGGAGGATGCATGCCTAATGATGATGTGGGTGAGATCTTCTAGGACTCAGATGATGACGAGGAAAATTATGAGACACAAGGTGACGTACACCGTCAAGGTCCACGGTCAAGGGGGTGCTAAGTGCTAAGTGCTTAGATGTGCTTAGGTGAGGTGCTAAGTGCATTAAATGGCTTAGTAACTCAAGTCTTCAATGCATAGGTTCTTAGTTTATTGTTGCTAATTATGCTTGCTTCATTTAATTAGCTATAGAATCAAAACTGTCTTTCCACCATTTCTTCCTACGGTCACCAAACTAGTGTCTCTCTTCTTAATTAACTTGCCACATCATATTTTATGCCTACGTGGCAGGCTTAGCAGCTATTCATGGTGGAGCACTGGGAGAGGCCACGGCTGGTCATAGTGGGGAGTAACTTATACTGTAACATATTACTATGTTACTCTAAACATCTCTATAAACCAGAAAGGAGGGAGTAGTAACATAGACTAGTGTCATACGCAAAGTATGGGAACACATGATATTTCCCCGTCCGGACCGATCCCATGTTGGCTTCTCACCTTCTTGGCCCAACAAAAACCCCTCCCCCTCCCGTGCACGCTTCCCGCCCGGTGCCAGCTAAGCCCGCCGCTCCACATTGTTGGCAAGTCAGGGCGACGTGACCTCTCACTGCTTCCGCCATTGAAGCGGCGCGCTGACCGAGGGCACCGCCCGCTGCACGCCCGACATTTCAGACTACACAGTGGAGAGTATTACAATTAGATGACATAAGCAGGCTACAGGATTTAAATATAGTATTTGTGCTTGTTGAAGGAGAGAGAAGAGGAGAGAGAAGAGAAGCGGATTGTAAGCTTGTAGCCGGTTGTAGTAGTAGCCCCAACATACTTTGTGAGACAAAAGGTGGGGCCATTATTAATGATATAGTATTTATACTAAAGGGACTAACAGGCGCCTTAATTACTCCATTTTTTAGATAAAACCTTGGTGGGTCTATTATTGACTTGGACGTGGGGTTTGGGGGCCAAAGGCCTACTATTATACTTGGTCTTACTCACAGGACCGACCTGACATGCTCTACCCTAGTCGTCGTTGTATCATACGGTTTCGCTCCGTTCCAGATCTTAGCGCCACCACGCAATTCTTCTCCAGCCCTCCTTCTTGTGTGCACCATGAGAAGGGACAACAGTCCTCCGAATCCCGCCTTTCGTGATCATATACGGGAGAGGGGCGATCAGGTTTTTGGGGCGCACACTCATCTGACTGCTGCCAGCGACGACTTCCTCAACGACAGCCTTCTTCCCCGACCTCGGTAACCTCTTCATCAACGAAATGAGTGACAACATCAACCACAGCGGTTCTGCTCCCGCTGTATAGTATGTGATTCTGTCCTCCTGGTTTACTCCGCATCATTACTTTGATGTTTGCAATTGTCTTCATGATCTATTTACTGCTGATTCGGATTAAATCTCATAGTAAATTGCTCATATATTCAACAATCCAATCCAAAAACCTGATTATAGGCAATTTACTACGAGTGGTTTTGCTGCGCTTTTGAAGCCGCCTACTTTTAAGGGGGTGCAATATAAAAGGTGGTGCATAAGAGCAGTATATTGGTTTCAGATCATGTACTGCTATGACGCCTCTAAGGGTAAGCCTAAGGGCGATCTTAATCCTACATAGCAGGAAGCTTTTGAGAACATGGATACCCTCTTTAAACCCGCCCTGCTGAGTGTTCTTGACGATTCCATTATGGATTCATATATGTCGTTTGACAGTGGCAAAGACTTGTGAGTTGCGCTCGCGGCCACGTTTGGGCCCTCGGGCGCTGGCAACGAGTTGTATGTCGTGGAGCAATTCTGTGACTACAAGATGACTGATGAGCGCTCTGTTGTTCAGCAGACTCATGAGATACAGTCACTCTCTAAGGAACTTGAGTACTTTAAGTGTGTGTTGCCGGATTTTTTTTGCTGGGACCATCATTGCCAAGCTTCCACCTTCGTGGAACGATTTTGCTACTTCTCTGAAAAACAAGAGACATGAGTTTTCTATTTTGGATCTCATTAGCACTCTTGATTTTGAGGAGAAGGCGAGAGCAAAAGACACACGTGCTCGGGTCGCTGAGGGAGCTTCTAGTGCCCACATGGTACACGAGAAGAACTTTGAGCCCAACCAGCCCCAAAACAACAAGAACAAATCTCAGGGGAAAGGCAAGTTTGATGCAAAGAACAAGCCGTCACATTCTACCAACTTCAAGAAGAATTCTCATAACGGGAAGGGATACAAACCTCAATTTTGGTAGCACCGCACAAAATTTATATGGCTGCATCTACCTGCTGTCAGCTAACCTCATGGTGCTCCAGGTATTCCTACATTCGTAACTAGGTACAATGACCACCGCAAGATGAAATTAGCTTATTCGTACGTTGACTTGCTGAATGCAGTGCGGAACGATCCTGTCATGTGTGGAGGAGCAAACAAGCAGTGCAGCCGAAGGTGGAAATCAACCAAGGACTTATGAAATTATATATAATCTTCCTCAGGCAGGTCAGTATCCCCTTCGTCCAGATGATCGTGTTTTGTCATGCCGGGCTATTGATATGTGCTACTGTTTTGCAACACCGTTTCAGTATAGCTATTGTTTTCCTATCTTTTCAGATTCAGGACAATGAAGATGATTTCAGGGGAACTGCACAATATGGACTCATGTTGAGTCATCCCTATTGCCTCATGTGTTTGCTGCAAATGTGTCAGCATCAATTGCAAGATGAGGCAGCTAGCTAGCTGTGGAGTTGCCAACATGCTCAAAGTGCTCGCAACATTGAGAAGAAACAAGCATGCTCAGGAAATTAATGCGTGCGCAAGGAGGCCCTTTGCTCAGAGAAGCATCGACCGATTTTCTTTATTTCCACACCTTCTCACAGTTGTGTATTGGTTATAGTATGGTGTATCATTGAGATGCATAAACATGCTGACTTTTCTTCTTCTGAATGTTATTATGCATACCATATCCTCTGAAGCTTAGTTTAATGTGAGTGTTTGCATCCAGTACCGCATCCTCTAATTTGGTGGATGCCAAGTAGAAAAAGGTTACCGATGAGTAGCCATAAGTTGGAGGCGTCTCTTTTTTTCTTTCGAATGGGAAATAAGCTGGAGAGTGTCTCGGGCTGCCTATAGCACAAGGCCCTCTAGTACGAAAAACAGGCAGCCGACTGGGCCGATACAAAAGCCTATCCATGTTGAAGCCCCTTTGTTTTTGTTTTTTGCAAGGAGAAGCCCATATTTCTTGAAGAGGGGGCAATCCCATAAAAACCCTCCTTTCTCCTCGCTTCCACATAGATTCGCTCAAAAAAAAAGATGCACACAGATTCGCTCAAAAAAATTGAAAAAATGCACACAGAGAAAATAAATCTCCTTAATTTACTCCATAACCACCCTATTAAATAGGCCTAGTAACAAACCAGGCGCATGCAGTGGCCGACGGGCACATGCATGGCAAGTCAGCCAAGTCCACGCGCCAGCTCCAATGCAGCAACGCAAAAGAAGAGAGCGGTTCTTGGGAAAAAGCGAGTAGTTAGTGCAGCGGGCCTTATAAACACGAATAACTCGCTCTCCCGCTTCCGTCTCCCCCAAATCCCCCCCGCTCCCCAATCTTTCTCACTTGTCCAGAAATCCCCGCTCACCTTCTTCCTCACTCGTACAGAAAACGCATGCTCCTCTTCTTCCACTCCTACAGAAATCCCCAGCCCTCCCTCTTCCCCACTCACACTGCCACTAGGCTCGTCTCTGGCTACTCTGCTCAAACCCGTGAGCTCGGTGCGAAGCCCACAAGGAATATGGAGTCGACTAGCCCAAGCGCCAAGAAGATGAGGCTCCCACCAGCGGCGACGCCGGTTGTAGATCCCGCACCCGGTAGCGTGGGGAGAAGCGGTGATCCACCCTCCCCCGACCCGGATCTGAGGAACCAGTAGAATCTCCTGTGGACTGCATCAGCGATCCCTCAGAAGTCATCCTTGAGGAGATCATCTCGCTTCTCCCCACCAAGGATTGCTGCCGCACACAAGTGCCCTCAACTCGGTGGCGCCCTCTATGGCGCACCGCGCCCCTCAATCTTGACTGTCGTCAGATATCTGTCCTTCCTGAATTTGATCTCCTCAGAGCCATCGTCTCTTCTCACCAACAGGGCCACGTTCAATGCCTCTGCATCCCGACAGGCTACCTGTTGTCCATACCCGTCATGGTGGACGCTTCGCTAACACCCCCTGAATTCGGAAAACTCCAGCAGTTTGAATTGTACCATTACCACAAAAGTTTCATACCACGAACACATCAAGAATTCGTGCCCACACCACCGTTGTCCATCTCGCGGTTTTCCACCTCTCTCCCCACCTCCACCTTCACCCGGTGCCATCTACCAGATGATCTGGTACAAATATTTCGACTCCCACTGCTAAAAAAACTTTCACTTGTGGTGGTTTATCTGTCGGAGGCCTCACTGCATAGCATCATCCACTCCAGTTGCCCTGCCTTGGAGCGCTTGCTGATTGTTTTGGGAATAGAAATCCGTATCAGTTGTCTCCAAATAAAGTCGCCTCACCTTAAAAGCATTGGAATTTGTTTTGAAGGACATCAGCTCATCATCGAACATGCCCCTTCACTTCAAAGGTTTGTCCTTGATAATTTTTATACACCTTCACAAATAACTGTCGTCTCTACGGCCAAACTGGCGACCTTGGGTGTAATTTGTGACCTATTTAATGATAACAAGGAGTTGGTGTTTGGCTCCACACTTTTCAGTCCGTATATTATCATCTACACATTTGTAATCATAAGCTGCATTTTTTGTTTGTGTGCATAAGCTTTATATCATCTTGGAGTACACTTTGGGTACTAATATTATGTTATATGCTCAATGAAGAGTTCGTCCATTGATAGCCTATCAATGCTGCTGGATTTTGTCAAGATCATATATTTCAGAATGTTTAGTTTTGATCTAGACATAATCATTGGCTTGCTGCAATGCTTTCGATCTCTAGCGAATTCATATATAGAGGTGATGATTTCATGCACATTGAAAGCCCATATATATTGTACTAGAATTAACTATTCAGTTGTCGTTCTTTTGACATACTCTTTTTTAGACCATAACTGTTTTCAATCATCATGTCTACTTAGGCAGAACCACATGGAGCAAAACATATAACCAATCGGTGGTGTAATAAGCACCAGGATTTTCTCAGTTCTCATGACATTCATTTGAGGACAATAACGATGGAACGATATGCATCCAACCAGGCAAACCAAAGCTTTGTCACATTCTTCCTGTTGAATGCGAGGTTACTATTGTCCATGAGGCTTAATTTTTACCGTAAGAGATTTCTCACGGACGGACATGTTGAACAGCAAAAAAAGAAGTTTCAGGTGGACAAATAGGCTTCTAAATGTGCTCGGCTTCTATTTACAACAAGTTGTAGTCATCCTGAAATAATTTTTTTTTGCACAGGATGTTGATTTTATGGATCAGACCGATCCATTTGTTTGTGACTGCAAAAAAGAGTGGTTGGGTTAGATGTTACTGTCATGTTTAATCTAGGTTTTGTCTAAAAATTTAATGAACCGTTAATCCTTGGGCTTTTGTACCATTTTTATGCTTGAGATGCATGTTGTTGCCCTTGTATTCCCCTCCACCTGCCACTACACTGCCGCATCTTCCACGGCTGCTGTTCGTTCCCGTCCGAGGCCTCGCCATCATTCTCCGCCTTGGTTCGCATGCTGTGCCCGCCGCCGTCTCTCGTTGTCAACATGGTCAACAACCAAGAGGAATCAGGAGATGACTGTACGTGGAGAGGCTGACAGTAGGGAACCACCAGGGTCATTGCATTTTGCACGCAGGTGCCTCGTTATTACAAGCCAAAAAAAGTACTTCCTCCTAATGATTTGACAACTAGGTCCCATGCCATTGTCAATGTAGTCAATAAAAGAGAAAATTACACAACAAGTGGATAACACCAGGATCCCGGCAGCTCGCCCAGTTGTTTTTTAGTTTTAGAGACGGAGCTCAACTGCGTGCTGTGCGGGTGCTGTGGCCCGTCTAGCCCACGCTTACACTTTTATTAAGCACATGACGAGCCCAGTTGATATATTTTTTCTTTCTGAAAATGGCTAGCCCAGTTCTTTTTTTTTGGAGAATACCAAAACCGAGGCCTACTTGCTTTCCTCGGCCATGCTGGGCTGCAAATCTTTCAAGACGAGAAGGGGTGTAAGTAGTAAGAAATGGGCTTCCCCAGAAAATGGGCTATGAGTTGTAAGAAATGGGTTGTAAATTTTTAAACCAAAGACAACCGGCAATTGAATTAAAATATCATTTTTTTTTCAAGATTTCTCTACTCTCTACTCTTATAAAAACCAAAGCCAACTGGCAATTACATTAAAATGTCATCTTTTCTCCCACAAGATAAACTACTCATACAAATGCATCTTCATGTTCCGTGCAACGAATGAACATCTTGCTAGTTAAGATTCTAAATTTCATTCATTTTTTTGGAGAATTGTTTTTTGAATTTTATTTTGATATAATTTTTTGAAAATTATTTTTAACCTGACTCGAAATTTCGTAATTAAAAGAGTTTGAACCCCACCAAAATATGCAAAATTTCGTTGAATTTTTTAGCAGTGCCCAGAATATATGGTCTGTAATGCTAATAAAAAGAATATGGGCTTCAAATATCCTTAAGCATTAGCAAATGGGTTGTAAATTATTGAAAATAATGGCTAATGGGCTGTATGTTGTTTTCCATAGATTTGGAGGCTGACTTCTGGGCCTACTAGGTTGACGATGACGCTGTCCTAATTTTTTTGACGTGTATGCAAGGCTTTGTCAACTTAGTGAACACATAACACTGATTGTTGGATGTGCATCCAAGGGTCGCCGTGCTTCTTCAATCTTTGATCTGCTGGCTCCAGCCGCCCAAACCAGCGCCAGTGGGAATGCCTGCTCCCTCCTCCCGTGGCTGGTTGTGCTGCCGCCAGGCCAACCCTCTAACCACCCACACATCCTGTTATTTTTCGGCGACGTGAGCCTCACCCCGCAACCGACCAGTCAGCGCTCGTAATCCCCTCAGCATGGGCATCCGCTGCGGTGGCTTCGCCGGCTCCAGGTGGTTGCCTTCCTAGGCATTGTCCTGGTCCACCGTTCTTGTGCTCTCGGCGCGACGAGGTCATCATGGTCAACAAACAACATCCATCGCAAGAGGCTGACAGTAGGGGTCCACGCAGGGAAATGCCTCCTTATTACGCGCAAAATAATGATTCCTCCACCTCATAGCTGGGACCAACCAGAAGGGCCTCTGTATTTCGTGAAAAAAACGTTCCCCCCGCTGTCAGCTCGGACCCACCCGAAGTGCCTCCTTATTACGCACAAAAAATGAATACTCCCCCTGCTAGCTGGGACTCACCTTGGTGGGAGGCTGACTTGTGGGACTACTAAGTTGACGGGGACGGAGGGCTTTGTCAACTTAGTCAATATGAATGATTCTATCTCCAGTGACCATACGATGTCCATCCAACGGCCGTAGTGCTTCTTCAACCTCTGGTCTTCGTGCTCCAGTCGCCCAAAGCAGCGCTGGTCGTGCTGCATGCTCCTGCCCCCCATGGCCGGCTGTGTTGCCGCGGAGGCCTCACTGCCCCTACTATTCCCACCGCTCGCCAGGCCCTGCGGCGACGACAGCCTCATACCGCAGCCGAACCAGCAAACCTTCGTACTCCTCTCGGCACGGGCTTCCACTGCCGCGTCTTCCACGGCTCCACGTCGTCCCCTTCCTAGGCCTCGCCGTCATCCACCGCCCTGGTGCTCTCAGCGCGGCGTGGTCAACATGGTCAAGGAACGACTTCCATCGGAAGAGTACTGTACGTGGAGAGGCTGACAGCTGGGTCCACGCGGCCGCAAGGAAGTGCCTCCTTATTACGCGTAAAATAATTATTCCTTCACCTGACAGCGGGGATCCACCGGACGGGCCACCGTATTTCGCGAAAAAACATTCCCCCCTGACTGCTGGGACCCACCAGCTACATCTTCGCATGCAAGGAAGTGCGTCCGGGCAAAAAAAATGATTCGCCCCCCTGACTGCTGGCACCCACCAGCTACATCTTTGCACGCAAGGAAGTGCCTAACAATCAGGGCCAACCTGGTCAAAGCGTACGTAGCATTGTCATTCTAGTCGCGAATGTGTACGTACATACTGGTCAATGTAGAGGCGCGCACGTGTCGTAGTAGAGGCGCGCATGTAGCATGTACACGTACGTACAGCGTCCAGGGTGCAAGAAAGAAAATATGGCCACGTACGTACATACGGGCGGGGTCTCGAATGCCTACTCGCACGTACGTACAGCCAGGGCTCGTGTACATGGCTGGGTCGGAACGGAGAAACAGCGTTGTCGTCGTGTTCATCGGGAGCCAATCGGCTGGGTCGGAATGGAATGTGTCGTCATGTTCATCGGGAGGGCTTGGACGGAACATCCGATGGAAACAAGGCCTGGCGTACCACACAACGGAGGAAACGGCCTTGTGTTTGACCGGCCACGTTCAAAACGGGATCCTGTTCGTCGGGAGGGGTCTGGCATATCGCAAAACGGAGGAAACAGACTTGTGTTGGACCTCCTATGGTCGAAACGGGGTCCTATTGATCGGGAGGGGTGTGGCATACCGCAAAACAGAGGAAACAGACTTGTGTTGGAGCGCTACAGTCAAAACGGTGGTCTTGTTCATCGGGAGGGGTGTGGCGTACCGCAAAACGGGACTCCACGGGATACTGTTCATCTCCACCGTCGACCTCCTCCAGCCTCCACGGGCTACTATTCATCCACCGTCGACTTCCTCCAGCCTCCACCTGCGACTGTTCATCCACGGGCTCCTGTTCATCCAGCCTCCACCACGCGCTACTCCATCGGCTACTGTTCAACCAGCCCTCTCCACGGGCTCCTGTTCAACCACCCCTCCACGGGCTACTGTTCATCCACCCCTCCACCATCTACTGTTCATCCAGCCCTCCACGGAGTCGTCCTGTTCATCCAGCCCTCCACGGGGTGCTGTTCATCCAGCCCCAACCGGCTAGATCAATGGTCCTGTTCATCCAGAGGCAACACCATGGGGTCTTGTTCATCCACCCCCACCGGGAACTGTTCATCCAAACCACCCCAGCAACACTCACTATTCATCAAGGGAAGGAGGCAGCAGGGTTTGATTGGCTTCAGTTAGCAGCAGTAGCAAAGGAATCACTTGGGTTCAGTAACGTAGCTAGTGCAATCGCTTGGGTTCAGTTAGAGCCCAATGCATCGCTCGGGTTCAGTTAGAGCCCAACGCCTCGCACACACGCGCGTACGTGTGTGAGAGAAAAGCGCATCGCTCGTCCCCCGACCACCCACCGTAACCGAGAACTCCCTGAAATTTTCCTCGCCCTCGCTTCTACCACCGTTTTTTCCGTCATGGATGGCCCAAAGAATGTCATGCAGGTGCGTCTCCGGACCGCCCAGGACGAAAAGCCCATTTTCTGTCATGATTTCTTATCATAGAAGTAGGAGCCCACCACATCTATGATGATACCGGGTTTTGTCACAATTATCGTCATAGAAGTGTCATAAGTATGACAGAAAAAAAATTCGTTCGGCCCAAAATGTCATAGATGTGTCTTTTTTTTGTTGTGTAAGGCACCCCAAGTCAATACTCAAGTACAACCAAGCATCTAAGCTTGGGGATGCCTCCAAGGGCATCCCCTCTTTCGTCTGCAATCCATAGGTATATTAGTTGGAGCTATATTTTTATTCATCACATGATATGAGTTTTGCTTGGAATGTCATGTATTATATGAGTCTTTGCTTTGTTTGATTTTTAGTTTGCCAAAATCATATTTTCTGCGCACACCTTTTGAGAGGTACACGCATTTATTCGTGATTTGTTAGAATACTCTATGTACTTCACTTATATCTTTTGAGCTAGGCAGTTGCTCTATTGCTTCACTTATATCTTTTAGAGCACGACGGTGGTTATTTTTTAAAGAAATAGTCGCACTCTCATGATTCACTTATATCATTTTGAGAGTCTAATAAATAGCAATGGTAATATGCATGGGTTATGTTGTCCTAATATGATAGGTATTCAAGAGGGATATAATAAAAACTTTCATGTAGATCACTGAATATGATAAGTGTGATTCTTTGCAATAGTTTTGAGATATAGAGATGATGATATGTGGGTTGTACTAGTGAGTAATTGTGGTTTAGTAAGAATATTGGTGTTAAGGTTTGTGATTCACAAAGCATGCACGTATAGTCTCCCGTTATGTCAAGAAGTTGGAGCATGATTTATTATTGAGTGGCTTCCTTTGCGTGAAGGTCGGGGGCGCGCGATGGTTTACTCTTACCAACCTCCCCGCTAGGGGCATACGGAGTAGTACTTTGCTTCGAGGGCTAATAGACTTTCGCAATAAGTATGTGAGTTCTTTATGACTAGTGTAGTCCATGCATTATACGCACTGTCACCTTTCCGCAATTTGCTAGCCTCTTCGGTACCATGCATTGCCCCTTCTCACATTGAGATGTGGAGCAAACTTCACCGGTGCATACAACCCCGTGATATGATATGCTCTATCACACTCCTTATATCTTCCTCAAAACAGCCACCATACGTACCAATCATAGCATTTCCATAGCCATTCCAAGATATATTGCCAAGCAACTTCCACCGTTCCGTTATTATGACACACATCATCATTGTCGTATTGTTTTGCATGATCATATAGCTGACATAGTATTTGTGGCTTAGCCACCATTCATCATTTTTATACATGTTACGCTCATTGCACATCCTGGTACACTGCCAAAGGCATTCATATAGAGTCATATTTTGTTCTAGCTAGTATCAAGTTGTAATTTTGAGTTATAAGTAAATAGAAGTGTGATGATCATAATTACTCATTATTAGAGCATTGTACCAGTGAGTAAATAAAATAAAAAAGAGAGGCCAAAAAGAGCCTGGGAAAAAAGGCAAAAAAGAGCCCACCAAAAGAATGAGAGAATAGAGAGAAGGGGCAATGTCACTATCTTTTTCCACTCTTTTGCTTCAAAGTAGCACCCTGTTTTTCATATAGAGAGTCTCCTATATAGTCACTTTCATATACTGGTGGGAATTTTCATTATAGTACTTACCTTGTATATTCCGATGATGGACTTCCTCAAATGCCCGAGGTCTTCTAGAGTAAGCAAGTTGGATGCATGATAGATGTTGATGACGTCTCCCCGGCAACGGCGCCAGAAATTTCCTTTCATTCCACTTGTAAGTTGTGTTGGTTTTGTCCCCAAAGAGGAAGGGATGATGCAATACAGTAGAGGTAGGTATTTCCCTCGGTTAGAAACCAAGGTTATCAATCTAGTAGGAGAACCACACAACAACTTGTTAGTTGCACCTACACACAAAATAACAAATACTTGCACCCAACGCAAACAGGGGTTGTTAATCCCTTGGCGGTTAATTGCAAGGATCAAATCTCGTAGTGGTAGATAGATATATAAAAACACAAAATAAAGTAAAGTAAATAAAAGTGCAGCAATATATTTTTGGATTTTAATATATGATTTAGATAGACCCAGGGGCCATAGTTTTCATTAGAGGCTTCTCTCTTGTAGATAGCATACGGTGGGTAAACAAATTACTATTGGGCAAATGGTAGAAAATCGAATAATCATGACAATATCTAAGGCAATGATCATGTATATAGGCATCACATCCAAGACAAGTAGACCGACTCCTACCTGCATCCACTACTATGACTCCACCCATCGACCGCTATCCAGCATGCATCTAGAGTATTAAGTTCATAAACAACGGAGTAACGCCTTAAGCAAGATTACATGATGTAGACAAAGTAAACTCAATCAATATGAACAAACCCCATCTTTTTATCCTTAATGGCAATGATACGAATACGTGTCATGTCCCTTTCTGTCACTGGGACTGAGCACTGCAAGATCGAACCCATCACAAAGCACCTCTCCCATTGCAAGAAAAATCAATCTAGTTGGCCAAAACAAATCAATAGATCGGAGAGAAATACAAAGCTATAATAATTATGCATACAAGAGTTTAAAGAAGACTCAAATAATATTCTTAGACAATCTGATCCTAAACTCACAATTCATCGGATCCCAACAAACACGCTGCAAAAAGTATTACATCGAATAGATTTCCAAGAACATCAAGGAGGACATTCTATTGAAGATCAAAGAGAGAGAAGAAGCCATCTAGCTACTAGCCATGGAGTCGTAGGTCTGTGGTAAACTACTCACACATCATCGGAGGGGCAGCAAGGTTGATGTATGATACATCTCCAACGTATCTATAAATTTTGATTGTTCCATGCTATTATATTATCATTCTTGGATGTTTTACAATCATTTTATAGTCATTTTATATTGTTTTTTGGTACTAACCTATTGACATAGTGCCCAGTGCTAGTTGTTGTTTTCTGCATGTTTTTTACATCGCAAGAAATCAATACCAAACGGAGTCCAAACACAGCGAAACTTTTTGTGGTTTTTTTTGGGCAGAAGACATCCAGTGGGTTGGGAACGCACCTGAGGGGAGCTCCAAGGGGAGAACAACTCACCAGAGCACGCCTGGGGGCCCAGATGCGCCCTTGTTAGTTGTGGCCTCCTTATTGGCCTCCCACACCGCCTCTTTTCTCTATAAATACCCCAACATTCCAGAAACCCTAGGAGAGTCGACGAAAATAAATTCCCGCCACCGTAGAGTCCAAAAACACCATATCCAATCTAGACACCATCACGAGGGGTGCATCATGTCCATTGGTGCCTCTCCAATGATGTGTGAGTAGTTCTTTATAGACCTACGGGTCCGTAGTTAGTAGCTAGATGGCTTCCTCTCTCTCTCTCTCTATCTCTCTCTCTATATATATATATTATCAATACAATGGTCTCTTGGAGATCCATATGATGTAAGTCTTTTGCGTTGTGTTTGTTGGGATCCGATGACCTTTGAGTTTATGATTAGATCTATGTTTTTATCCATCAAAGTTATTTGAGTCTTCTTTGATATCTTATATGCATGATTGATTATAGCCTCGTATTTCTTCTCCGATATTTGGATTTTGTTTGGCCAACTTGATCTATTTATCTTGCAATTGGAAGAGGTGCTTTGTGATGGGTTCGATCTTACGGTGCTTGATCCCAGTGACAAAAAGGGAAACGTCACATATGTATCATTGCTATTAAGGATAACAAGATGGGGTCTATTTCTACATAAATAGATTGTGTCTACATCATGTATCATTCTTACTGCATTACTACGTTTTCCATGAACTTAATACACTAGATGCATGCTAGATAGCGGTCGATGTGACGAGTAATAGTAGTAGATGCAGGCAGGAGTTGGTCTACTAATCTTGGACGTGATGCCTATATAATGGTCATTGCCTGGATATCATCATGATTATTTGAAGTTCTATCAATTTACCAACAGTAATTGTTCTCCCACTGTTTGCTATTTTTCTCGAGAGAAGCCACTAGTGAAACCTACGTCCCCCGGGTCTCTTTTCATCATATTTGCCTTTGCGATCTATTTTCCTTTGCTTTTATTTTCAGATCTATTAAACCAAAAATACAAAAATACCTTGCTGCAATCTATTTATTCCACGATCTATTTATCCTACCTACCACAACTATCTCACGTTATCTTGCCTACTTGAGGCGCCGTACCCGAAAGGGATTGACAACCCCTTTAACACGTCAAGTTGTGATTATTTGTTAGTTGTGTGCAGGTGCTATTTACATGGTGTTAGGAGGTTCTCCTACTGGTTCGATAACCTTGGTCTCATCACTGAGGGAAATACCTATCATCGCTATACAGCATCATCCCTTCCCCTTTGGGGAAATACCGACGTAGTTCTAGCACACATCAAAAGGAATTTCTGGCGCCGTTGCCGCGGAGGATCTTCAACATCAACCAGGTTCCTAATCACAAATCTCATCTCCTCGCAATTTACATTATTTTCCATTTGCCTCGCGTTTTCCTCTCCCCCACTTCACAAAAATTTGTCGTTTTATCCGCCCTCTTTTTCGTTCGCCGTTTTCTCGTCAGATCTGTTTTTGAGTGCAATCTTGTTGTGAAGTCACCATGAGTGATTTGGGTATGGCAGAAATAGATGATGGCCTAACTCCTTAAATGGAGCATAGGGGTAATTTGGATGCCAAAACTTTTGTCTTGGGGCAAGGGAATTTTATGGGTAAAGAACATATCCAAGAATTTTTCAATTGTGTCGGAAAACTAAGTCTTGATGATATTCCTATACTTAAAAGGACTAAATCTTATGCGGAAGCTATTTCGGCACTTGTTCTGAAACTTGAAACTAGATTTATCGATACTCATCCTACCTTTCAAAGATTGTTCTATGAGTTGCTCATTATAAGAATCCTAAAGCTAAAAAGTTAGCCACTCTTGTTACGGATGAATTTGACTACATAATACGAGAAGCTAGGGAAATCTTTGATTTTTATGGCATGAATCGTGAAAACCCATGATTAATGAAATTCTTTATAATAGTGATTATGCTTTCATACATTTGCTTGGAGATAACCAAATCTTTGATGAGAATCTTAAAAAGCAAGTCCCCATTTTAGATATGATCCAACAAGTTTTTAATGATGTTAATAACAATATTATTGGATCACTGCTGGAAATCAAAGGGGTTATGATATAAAGCAACTTGATAGTGCTAAGATTTCCATGGATAATGTGTTCTAGGTTTTATTTACAAAACCTCCTGACACAAATACCTCTAAGGAAAACAAGGAAAAGGATGACAGAACTTAGATCCTACGCGTTATGCCTACCAAGGGGCGTAAAACAATAGCGCTCGTTGGGAGGCAACCCAACTTGTATATTTTTGCTTTTTGTTTTTCTTGCTGTTTTCAATAAAATACACAATTATACCTCTGGTTAGATGTGTTTTTGTGGTTTAAATTATTTTTTGTGCCAAGCAAGGCCTTTGGGATGATTTGGGCGAAAGTTGATTTGATCTTGCTGAAAAACATAACTTTTGCGCTCACAATTTTTTAAAATTTTTATCTGAAGAGTGCTTTTGAGTTTATTATTTTTGAAGAAGATTAATAAACAAAATTCACGTCATCCTAATTTTTCAGGATTTTTGGAGTTACATAAGTATTCGAAGTAGTCATATTGCTAAAGACTATTTTGTTTTGACAGATTCTGTTTTCTTTGTGTTGTGTGCTTGTTTTGATGATTATATGGTTTTCTTTGATAAGTTTTTGCCATAGAAAAGTTGGAATACAGTATATATAATGCAAAACTAAAATATGAATAGGTCTTCAATAGTACTTATAGTAGTGGTTTGCTTTCTTATAATAATGGATCTCACGAAGGTTTTGTTGAGTTTTGTGTGATTGAAGTTTTCAAGTTTTGGGTGATCTTACGATGGATGAAGGAATAAGGATTAGCAAAAGGCTAAGCTTGGGGATGCCTGAGGCACCCCAAGATAATATTCAAGAAGTATCAAGCAACTAAGCTTGGGGATGGCCCCGAGTGGCATCCCCTCTTTCTTCTAATAACCATCGGTATTTTACTTGGAACTATATTTTTATTCGTCACATATTATGAGTATTGCTTGGAGCGTCCTGTATGATATGAGTCTTTGCTTGCTTTGCATTGTGTTTTAAGTGTTGAATCCTTGCTGGACACACCTTTTTGAGAGAGCCAAAAATTATGCTATGCTTGCTCCTATGCTTCACTCAAATTTTTAGGGCCATGTATTTGCTCTAGTACTTCACTTATATCTTTTTGAGCATGGTGTGCTTTGTTATATTTGAAGAAATGCTCTCATGCTTCACTTAGATTTATTTGGGAGTTAGTAAAAAAATTAAGAAATTCTCTCTTGCTTCACTTAGATTATTTTGAGAGAAAGAAAAATTTATGCTCATGTTCTACAGTTAAATTTGTTTGAGCTTATGAAAAGCAACGTATGAAAATAGTCCCAAAGTGATAGGTATCCAAGGAGGATATAATAAAAACTTTCATGAAGATCATTGGACAAAATAAACTTGATTCTTAGTAATGGTTTTGAGATATGATGATATGGTATGTGAGTCATGTTGATGAGTAATTGTGCTTTAGTAAGAATATTGATGTTAAGTTTTGTGATTCCCTATGCAAGCATGAAAGTCAATAGTTATGCAATGAAATTTATATCCTACTTGTGGTGCATTATTCGGTGTTACTTATGCTCAATGCTTGGGTATGAGATTTTTTTTAATTTTTGGTTGGTCGCTTTTCAATCTTTTTGTTAGCCTTCATTTTGCACTAAGTATGATCACTACTTGTGCATCCAAAACCCTTTAAACCAGGTTTGCCTTATGAGTCCACTATAACTACCTATATGCAGTTTTTCCGTGCCTTTCTAAGCAAATTTGCATGTGTCATCTCTAATTTTCAAAATAAATTTCTCTTTTGTGTGCTCTACCGCTCGCGAGGCGGTGAGGGGTGGCCAATATTTTCCATGCTAGATGTGTTATTCTCACGAGGAGTGTTTATTCACTTGTCATTGCATGAGAGTACAACAAAGGTATTAGGGATGCCCACTCCCTAAATGAAAAATGAATTTAATTTATGTTGTCAAATAATAAATTCCTTGGAAAGTGTTGGTATGGAGGGCACCCGTGGATACGGACAAGCCATGGAAAGTGAAATTAATGGTAGAAAAAGGAATAAACTTTATTTTCTGTTTGGGAACCGCCTATGATGTATCTAGCATGGAAAGTGTTGGGATCTCTAAGTCATTGTCATTGGAGGGAACAATATGCCTCGCAAAATGTTTTTATCTCTCAATTTTCGCTATGAGATCTCGCACATCTACAAATCCCTACTTCCCTCTGCGAAGGGCCTTTCTTTTACTTATGTAATTTTTTATTTTGAATTTGAGTCTCCATCTTCTCTTATAAAGCACCAACTAAGGGGCATTGTGATCATATTTGAGCATTGGGTGTAGCTAATATTCAAGTGTGTTTCATGAATGGATCAATGATTGCGCATAATGGGCTAGGGATAACTTCCTTTAGTGTTGATATTTTGAAAGACATGGTTGCTTGTTGATATGCTTGAGTATTAAAGTCTTCATGTCAAAACTAGACTATTGCTTTGAATCATATAAAAGTCCAAATGTCCATGCTATAAATAAAATAAATGTGATAAACATGTTGGGCAGCATTCCACATCAAAAATTCTGTTTTTATCATTTACCTACTCAAGGACGAGCAAGAATTAAGCTTGGGGATGCTAATACGTCTCCCACATATCTATAACTTTTGATTGTTCCATGCTATTATATTATCATTCTTGGATGTTTTATAATCATTTTATAGTCATTTTATATCATTTTTGGTACTAACCTAGTGACATAGTGCCCAGTGCCAGTTCCAGTTTTCTGCATGCTTTTTTACATCGCAGGAAATCAATACCAAAGGGAGTCCAAACGCAGCGAAACTTTTTGTGGATTTTTTTGGGCCATAAGACATCCAGTGGGCCAGGAACGCACCTGAGGGGAACTCTGGGGGGAGCACAACCCACCAGGGCGCGCCTGGGGGCCCAAGCGCGCCCCAATGGGTTGTGCCCTCCTCGTTAGCCTCCTCCACCGCCTCATTGCTCTATAAATACCCCAATATTCCAAAACCCCTAGGAGAGTCGACGAAAATCAATTCCAGCCGCCACAGAGTCCAGAAACACTAGATTCAATCTAGACACCATCACGGAGGGGTGCATCATGTCCATTGGTGCCTCTCCGATGATGCGTGAGGAGTTCTTCGTAGACCTACGGGTCCGTAGTTAATTAGTAGCTAGATGGCTTCCTCTCTCTCTCTCTCTCTCTCTCTCTCTCTTGATTATCAATACAATGGTCTCTTGGAGATCCCTATGATGTAAGTCTTTTTGCGGTGTGTTTGTTGGGATCCGATGAACTTTGAGTTTATGATCAGATCTATGTTTTTATCCATGAAAGTTATATGAGTCTTCTTTGATCTCTTATATGCATGATTGACTATAGCCTCGTATTTCTTCTCCAATATTTGGGTTTTGTTTGGCAAACTTGATCTATTTATCTTGCAATGGGAAGAGGTGCTTTGTGATGGGTTTGATCTTATGGTACTTGATCCCAGTGACAGAAAGGGAAACGACACGTATGTATCGTTGCTACTAAGGATAACAAGTTTGGGTCTATTTCTACATAAATAGATCTTGTCTACATCATGTAATCGTTCTTATTGCATTACTCCATTTTTCCACGAACTTAAGACACTAGATGCACGTGCTACCTCTTGAGCGCTGCGTTGGTTTTCCCTTGAAGAGGAAAGGGTGATGCAGCAAAGTAGCGTAAGTATTTCCCTCAGTTTTTGAGAACCAAGGTATCAATCCAGTAGGAGGCTACACGCAAGTACCTCGCACCTACATAAACAAATAAGAACCTCGCAACCAACGCGATAAACGGGTTGTCAATCCTTTCATGGCCACTTGCAAGAGTGAGATTTGATAGGGATAATAATAAGATAAATATTTTTGGTATTTTTATGGTATAGATTGAAAAGTAAAGATTGCAAAGTAAAGTAGGTCGGAAACTTATATGATGGAAAATAGACTCGGGGCCATAGGTTTCACTAGTGGCTTCTCTCAAGATAGCATAAGTATTACAGTGGGTGAACAAATTACTCTCGAGCAATTGATAGAAAAGTGCATAGTTATGAGAATATCTAGGCATGATCATGTATATAGGCATCACATCCGCGACAAGTAGACCAAAATGATTCTGCATCTACTACTATTACTCCACACATCAACCACTATCCAGCATGCATCTAGAGTATTAAGTTCATAAGAATAGAGTAACGCATTAGGCAAGATGACATGATGTAGAGGGATAAACTTAAGCAACATGATATAAACCCCATCTTTTTATCCTCGATGGCAACAATACAATACGTGCCTTGCTGCCCCTGCTGTCACTGGGAAAGGACACCGCAAGATTGAACCCAAAGCTAAGCACTTCTCCCATTGCAAGAAAGATCAATCTAGTAGGCCAAACCAAACTGATAATTCGAAGAGACTTGCAAATATAACCAATCATACATAAAAGAATTCAGATGTGATTCAAATATTTCTCATAGATAAACTTGATCATAAACCCACAACTCATCGGATCTCGACAAACACACCGCAAAAAGAGTTACATCGAATAGATCTCCAAGAAGATCGGGGAGAACATTGTATCGAGATTCAAAGAGAGAGAAGAAGCCATCTAACTAATAACTATGGACCCAAAGGACTGTGGTAAACTACTCACAACTCATCGGAGGGGCTTTGGCGTTGATGTAGAAGCCCTCTGTCACCGATTCCACCTCCGGTGGAGCGCCAGAAAAGGCTCCAAGGTGGGATCTCACGGGTACAGAAGGTTGCGGTGGGGGAAATAGGGTTTCGTGGTGCTCCTGGATGTTTTCAGGATATGCAAGTATATATAGGCGAAGGAACTCGGTCAGGGGAGCCACGAGGGGCCCACGAGGGTGGGGGGCGCGCCCACCCCCCTAGGGCGTGCCCTCCTGCCTCGTGGCTTCATCGTCTGCTTCCTGACGTCCACTCCAAGTCTCCTGGATTATGTTCATTCCAAAAAAATATCTCTCCTGAAGGTTTCATTCTGTTTGGACTTCGTTTGATATTCCTTTTCTGTGAAACACTGAAATAGGCAAAAAAACAACAATTTGGGCTGGGCCTCCGGTTAATAGGTTAGTCCCAAAAATGATATAAAAGTGTATAATAAATCCCATAAACATCCAAAATGGGTAATATAATAGCATGGAACAATCAAAAATTATAGATACGTTGGAGACGTATCAAGCATCCACAAGCTTAATTCTTGCTCGTCCTTGAGTAGGTAAATGATAAAACACAGAATTTTTGATGTGGAATTCTACCTAGCATATTTCTCAATGTAATTTTCTTTATTGTGGCATGAATGTTCAGATCCAAATGATTCAAGATAAAAGTTCATATTGACATAAAAATAGTAACACTTCAAGCATAATAACAAAGTAATCATGTCTTATCAAAATAACATAGCCAAAGAAAGCTTATCCCTACAAAATCATATAGTTAGGCGATGCTTCATTTTCGTCACACAAAATACTCCCATCATGCACAACCCCGGTTTCAGCCAAGTAATTGGTTCATACTTTTTAACGCGCTTCAGCTTTTAACTCTAATGCAATACATGAGTGTAAGCCCTGGATATAGCACTATGGGTGGAATAGAATATGATGATGGAGGTTGTGTGGAGAAGACAAAAAAGGAGAAAGTCTCATATTGACGAGGCTAATCAACGGGCTATGGAGATTCCCATCAATTGATGTCAACATGAGGAGTAGGGATTGCCATGCAATGGTTGCACTAGAGCTATAAATGTATGAAAGCTCAACAAAAGAAACTAAGTGGGTGTGCATCCAACTTGCTTGCTCACAGAGACCTAGGGCATTTTGAGGAAGCCCATCATTGGAATATACAAGCCAAGTTCTATAGTGAAAAATTCCCACTAATATATGAAAGTGACAACATAGGAGACTCTCTATCATGAAGATCATGGTGCTACTATGAAGCACAAGTGTGGAAAAAGGATTGTAACATTGTCCCTTCTCTCTTTTTCTCTCATTTTTTTGGTGGGCTTCTTTGGCCCCTTTGTTTATTTGGGCTTCATTGGCCTATTTTATTTTTCATAAAGTCCGAAGTCTCATCCCGACTTGTGGGGGAATCATAGTCTCTATCATCCTTTCCTCACTTGGGACAATGCTCTAATAATGAAGATCATCACACTTTTATTGATTTACAACTCAAGAATTACAACTCAATACTTAGAACAAAATATGACTCTATGTGAATGCCACCAGCGGTGTACTAGGATATGCAATGAATCAAGAGCGATATGTATGAAAGAATTATGAAGGTGGCTTTGCCACAAATACGATGTCAACTACATGATCATGAAAAAGCAATATGACAATGATGGATCGTGTCATAATAAACGGAACGGTGGAAAGTTGCATGGCAATATATCTCGAAATGGCTATGGAAATGCCATAATAGGTAGGTATGGTGGCTGTTTTGAGGAAGATATAAAGAGGTTTATGTGTGATAGAGTGTATCGTATCACGGGGTTTGGATGCACCGGCGAAGTTTGCACCAACTCTCAAGGTGAGAAAGGGCACTGCACGGTACCGTAGAGGCTAGCAATGATGGAAGGGTAAGAGTGCGTATAATCCGTGGACTCACATTAGTCATAAAGAACTCATGTACTTATTGCAAAATTTATCTATCCCTTGAAGCAAAGTACTACTACGCATGCTCCTAGGGGAAGGGTTGGTAGGAGTAACCATCGTGCGATCCCGACCTCCACTCATAAGGAAGGCAATCAAAGAGCACCCCATGCTACAAATTTGTTACACAACTTTTACCATACGTGCATCATACGGGACTTGCCAATTTCAACACAAGTATTTCTCAGTTTCATAATTACCCAACTAGCATGACTCTAACATTACCACCTTTATATCTCAAAACAATTATCAAGTATCATATTTATCATAGTATTCAATGCACTTTCTATGATAGTTTTTATTATACCCAAATTGGATGCTCATCATATTAGGACAAATTTTATAACCATAGCAAATACCATGTTGTTCTAAAAGACTCTCATAATAATATAAGTGAAGCATGATAGATAAATAATTTCTACAAAATAAAACCACCGTCGTGCTCTAAAAAGATATAAGTGAAGCACTAGAGCAAAATTATCTAGTTCAAAAGATATAAGTGAAGCACATAGAGTATTATAATAAATTCCGAATCATGTGTGTCTCTCCCAAAAGGTGTGTACAGCAAGGATGATTGTGGTAAAATAAAAATCAAAGACTCATATCATACAAGACGCTCCAAGCAAAACACATATCATGTGGTGAATAAAAATATAGCTCCAAGTAAAGTTACCGATAGACGAAGACGAAAGAGGGGATGCCTTCCGGGGCATCCCCAAGCTTAGGCTTTTGGTTGTCCTTGAATTACCTTGGGGTGCCATGGGCATACCCAAGCTTAGGCTCTTGCCACTCCTTATTCCATAGTCCATCAAATCTTTACCCAAAACTTGAGAACTTCACAACACAAAACTCAACAGGAAATCTCATAAGCTCCGTTAGTGCAAGAAAGCAAACCACCACTTTAAGGTACTGCAATTAACTCATTATTTATTTATATTGGTGTTAAACCTACTGTATTCAAATTTTTCTATGGTTCATACCCCCCGATACTAGCCATAGATTCATCAAAATAAGGAAACAACACACGAAAAACAGAATCTGTGAAAAACAGAATAGTCTAGCAATCTGTAACTTGCAAATACTTCTGGAACTCTAAAAATCCTACCAAAATAGGAAGTCCTATTCAATTTGTCTATTAATCTATGCAGAAAGAATAAACTGAAAATCACGTTTCTGTGATTTACTAAAATTATTCTCGTGCGCGCAAAAGTTTCTGTTTTTCAGCAAGATCAAATTAACTTTCACCCAACATGATCCTATAGGTTCTACTTGGCACAAACAATAATTAAAACATAAAACCACATCTAAACAGAAGCTAGATGAATTATTTAACACTAAACATGAGAAAAAAGTAAAGAACAAAAATAAAATTGGGTTGCGTCCCAACATGCGCTATCGTTTAACGCCCCTAGCTAGGCATAAAAGCGAGAATAGATCTAAGTATTGCCATCTTTGGTACTCAATTCATAAGTGGCTCTCATAATAGATCATAAGGTAATTTGATTTTATTTCTAGGAAAGTGTCCCTTGCCTTTCCTTAATGGAAATTGGAATCTAATATTTCCTTATTTCATATCAATAATTGTACCAATCGTTCTAAGGAAAGTTCTACCAAGAATAATAGGACATGAAAAATTGCAATCTATATCAAGAATGATAAAATCTATGGGCACATAATTCCTATCTGCAACAATAAGAACATCATTAATCCTTCCCATAGGTTTCTTAATGGTGGAATCCGCAAGGTGCAAGTTTAAAGAGCAATCATCGAATTCAAGGAAGCCTAACACATCACAGAAAGTTTTAGGAATCATGGAAACGCTAGCACTCAAATCACACAAAGCATAGCATTCATGATCTTTAATCTTAATATTAATAGTAGTTTACCACTCATCATAAAGTTTTGTAGGAATAGAAACTTCTAATTCAAGTTTTTCTTCATACGATTGCATCAAAGCATCAACGATATGTTTAGTAAAAGCTTTATTTTGACTATAGGCATGAGGAGAATTCAACACAGATTGCAACAAGGACATACAATCTATTAAAGAACAATGATAATAATTAAATTCCTTGAAATCCAAAATAGTGGGTTCATTGCTATGTAAAGTTTTGACCTCTCCAATCCCACTTTTACCAAATTTTGCATCAAGATCTAATAACTCTGAATCATTGGGACGCCTTTTAACTAAAGTTGACTCATCTCTAGTCCCATCATTATCAAGATTCATATTGCAAAAAAATATTTAATAGGGGACACATCAATTAATTTTAGATCTTCATCATTATTATCATGAAAACTAGAAGAACACGCTCTTACAAAGGAATCTTTCTTAGCACACATTCTAGCGATTCTTTCTTTGCACTCATCAATGGAAATTCTCATGGCTTTGAGAGACTCATTTATATCATGCTTAGGTGGAATAGATCTAAGTTTCAAAGAATCAACATCAAAATAAATTCTATCCACGTTCCTAGCCAACTCATCAATCTTATGAAATTTTTCTTCAAGTAAAGCATTGAAATTCTTTTGAGAGATCATAAATTCTTTAACACTAATCTCAAAATCAGAGGACATCTTATTAACATTTACATAAGATTTGTTGTAGGAATTACCATAAATATTAGAGGAATTACTAGGAAAAGGCCTAGGATTAAAGTTTCCTCTATAAGCATTGTTACCAAAATTATTCCTACCAACAAAATTCACATCCATAGATTCATTATTATTATCAATCAAAGTAGACAAAGGAATATCATTAGGATCAATAGGAGAACTCTTATTATAAAACAATTTCATAAGTTCATCCATCTTTCCACTCAAAACATTAATCTCTTCTATCGCATGAACTTTTTTACTAGTAGATCTTTCGGTGTGCCATTGAGAATAATTAACCATAATATTATCTAGGAGTTTAGTAGCTTCTCCTAAAGTGATTTCCATAAAAGTGCCTCCCGCGGCCAAATCTAAAAGATTTCTAGAAGCAAAATTCAATCTGGCATAAAATATTTGTATGATCATCCATAAATTTAATCCATGAGTAGGTCAATTGTGAATCATTAATATCATCCTCTCCCAAGATTGTGCAACATGCTCATGATCAAGTAACTTAAAATTCATAATATCGTTTCTAAGAGAGATGATCTTAGCAGGAGGAAAATACTTAGAGATAAAAGCATCTTTGCACTTATTCCATGAATCAATACTATTTTTAGGCAAAGACGAAAACCAAGTTTTAGCACGATCTCTAAGCGAGAACGGAAATAGCTTCAATTTAACAATATCATTATCCATGTCTTTCTTCTTTTGCATATCACACAAATCAACAAAGTTGTTTAGATGAGTAGCGGCATCTTCACTAGGAAGGCCGGAGAACTGATCTTGCATGACAAGTTTCCACAAAGCAGCATTGATTTCACAAGATTCAACATCGATAAGAGGAGAAATTGGAGTGCTAAGGAAATCGTTATGGTTAGTATTGGAAAAGTTACATAATTTAGTATTATCTTGAGCCATCGTGACAAGTAATCCAACACACAGGCACACAAGAGGCAAGCAAAAAAGAGGCGAATGAAAGAGAGAGCGAATAAAACGGCAAGGGTGAAGTGGGGGAGAGGAAAACGAGAGGCAAATGGCAAACAATGTAATGCGAGGGAGAAGAGATTGTGATGGGTACTTGGTATGTCTTGACTTGTGCGAAGACCTCCCCGGCAACGGCACCAGAAATCCTTCTTGCTACCTCTTGAGCACTGCGTTGGTTTTCCCTTGAAGAGGAAAGGGTGATGCAGCAAAGTAGCGTAAGTATTTCCCTCAGTTTTTGAGAACCAGGGTAACAATCCAGTAGGAGGCTACATGCAAGTCCCTCGTACCTACACAAAGAAATAAGAACCTCGCAATCAACGCGATAAAGGGGTTGTCAATCCCTTCACGGCCACTTGCAAGAGTGAGATCTGATAGAGATAATAATAAGATAAATATTTTCGGTATTTTTATGATATAGATTCAAAAGTAAAGATTGCAAAATAAAGTAGATTGGAAACTTATATTATGGAAAATAGACCCCGGGGCTATAGGTTTCACTAGTGGCTTCTCTCCAGATAGCATAAGTATTACAATGGGCGAACAAATTACTGTCGAGAAATTGATAGAAAGGTGCATAGTTATGAGAATATCTAGGCATGATCATGTATATAGGCATCACGTCCGCGACAAGTAGTCTGAAATGATTCTGCATCTACTACTATTACTCCACACATCGACCACTATCCAACATGCATCTAGAGTATTAAGTTCATAAGAACAAAGTAATGCATTAGGCAAGATGACATGATGTAGAGGGATAAACTCAAGCAATATGATATAAACCCCATCTTTTTATTCTCGATGGCAACAATACAATACATGCCTTTCTGCCCTTGCTATCACTGGGAAAGGACAACGCAAGATTGAACCCAAAGCTAAGCACTTCTCCCATTGCCAGAAAGATCAATCTAGTAGGCCAAACCAAACTGATAATTCTAAGAGACTTACAAAGATAACCAATCATACATAAAAGAATTCAGTGGAGATTCAAATATTTCTCATAGATAAACTTGATCATAAACCCACAATTCGTTGGATCTCAACAAACACACCGCAAAAAGAGTTACATCGAATAGATCTCCAAGAAGATCGAGGTGAACATTGTATTGAGATTCAAAGAGAGAGAAGAAGCCATCTAGCTAATAACTATGGACCCGAAGGTCTATGGTAAACTACTCACAACTCATCGGAGTGGCTTTGGCGTTGATGTAGAAGCCCTTCGTGATCAATTCCCCCTCCGGCGGAGCGCCGGAAAAGGCTCCAAGATGGGATCTCACGGGTACAGAAGGTTGTCGCAGTGGAAATAGGGTTTCGTGGTGCTCCTGGATGTTTACAGGGTATGCTAGTATATATAGGCGAAGGAAGTCGGTCAGGGGAGCCACGAGGGGCCCACGAGGGTGGGGGCGCGCCCACCCCCTAGGGCGCGCCCTCCTACCTCATGGCTTCCTCGTTTGCTTCTTGACGTCCAGTCTAAGTCTCATGGATTGCGTTTGTTCCAAAAATATATTTCCCGAAGGTTTCATTCCGTTTGATATTCCTTTCTGGGAAAAACTAAAATAGGCGAAAAATGACAATTTGGGCTGGGCCTCCGGTTAATAGGTTAGTCCCAAAAAATGATATAAAAGTGTACAGTACAGCCCATAAACATCGAAAACGGGTAATATAATAGCATGGAACAATCAAAAATTATAGATATATTGGACGTATCAAGCATCCCCAAGCTTAATACCTGCTTGTCCTCGAGTAGGTAAATGATAAAAACAGAATTTTTGATGTGGAATGCTACCTAGCATATTTCTCAATGTAATTTTCTTTATTGTGGCATGAATGTTCAAATCCAAATGATTCAAGATAAAAGTTCATATTGACATAAAATTGTAATACTTCAAGCATACTAACAAAGTAATCATGTCTTATCAAAATAACATAGCCAAAGAAAGCTTATCCCTACAAAATCATACAGTTAGGCTATGCTTCATTTTCGTCACACAAAATACTCCCATCGTGCACAACCCCGGTTTCGGCCAAGAAATTGGTTCATACTTTTTAACGTATTTCAGCTTTTTAACTCTCACGCAATACATGAGCATAAGCCATGGATATGGCACTATGAGTGGAATAGAATATGATGATGGAGGTTGTGTGAAGAAGACAAAAGAGGAGAAAGTCTCATATTGACGAGGCTAATCAACGGGCTATGGATATGCCCATCAATTGATGTCAACATGAGGAGTAGGGATTGCCATGCAACGGATGCACTAGAGCTATAAATGTATGAAAGCTCAACAAAAGAAACTAAGTGGGTGTGCATCCAACTTGCTTTCTCATGAAGACTTAGGGAATTTTGAGGAAGCCCATCATTGGAATATACAAAACAAGTTCTATAATGAAATTCCCACTAGTATATGAAAGTAACAACATAGGAGACTCTCAATCATGAAGACCATGGTGCCACTTTGAAGCACAAGTGTGGAAAAAGGATAGTAACATTGTCCCTTCTCTCTTTTTCTGTCATTTTTTTGTGGGCTTCTTTGGCCTCATTTTTTTATTTGGGCTTCTATGGCCTCTTTTATTTTTCATAAAGTCCGAAGTCTCATCCCGACTTGCGGGGGAATCATAGTCTCCATCATACTTTCCTCACTTGGGATAATGCTCTAATAATGAAGATCATCACACTTTTATTGATTTACAACTCAAGAATTACAACTCAATACTTAGAACAAAATATGACTCTATGTGAATTCCTCCAGCGGTGTACCGGGATATGCAATGAATCAAGAGCGACATGTATCAAAGAATTATGAAGGTGGTTTTTCCACAAATACGATGTCAACTACATGATCATGCAAAAGCAATATGACAATGATGGAGCGTGTCATAATAAGGAATGGTGGAAAGTTGCATGGCAATATATCTCGAAATGGCTATGGAAATGTCATAATAGTTAGGTATGGTGGCTATTTTGAGGAACATATAAGGAGGTTTATGTGTGATAGAGCGTATCATATCACGGGGTTTGGATGCACCAGCGAAGTTTGCACCAACTCTCAAGGTGAGAAAGGGCAATGCACGGTACCGTAGAGGCTAGCAATGATGGAAGGGTAAGAGTTTGTATAATCCATGGACTCACATTAGTCATAAAGTACTCATATACTTATTGCAAAATTTATTTAGCCCTCGAAGCAAAGTACTACTATGCATGCTCCTAGGGGAAGGGTTAGTAGGAGTTAACCATCGCGCGACCCCACCTCCACTCATAAGGAAGGCAATCAAAGAGAACCCCATGCTACAAATTTGTTACACAACTTTTACCATACATGCATGCTATGGGACTTGCCAACTTCAACAGAAGTATTTCTCAATTTCATAATTACCCAACTAGCGTGACTCTAACATTACCACCTTTATATCTCAAAACAATTATCAAGTATCAAATTTATCATAGTATTCAATGCACTTTCTATGATAGTTTTTATTATACCCAACTTGTATGCTCATCATATTAGGACCAATTTTATAACCATAGCAAATACCATGTTGTTCTAAAAGACTCTGCATCTACTACTATTACTCCACACATCGATCGCTATCCAGCACGCATCTAGAGTATTAAGTTCATAAGAACAGAGTAACGCATTAGATAAGATGACATGATGTAGAGGGATAAACTCAAGCAATATGATATAAACCCCATCTTTTTATCCTCGATGGCAACAATACAATATGTGCCTTGCTGCCCCTGCTGTCACTGGGAAAGGACACCGCAAGATTGAACCCAAAGCTAAGCACTTCTCCCATTGCAAGAAGGATCAATCTAGTAGGCCAAACCAAACTGATAATTCGAAGAGACTTGCAAAGATAACGATTCTTACATAAAAGAATTCAACGGAGATTCAAATATTTCTCATAAATAAACTTGATCATAAACCCACAATTCATCGGATCTCGACAAACACACCGCAAAAAGAGTTACATCGAATAGATCTCCAAGAAGATGGAGGAGAACATTGTATTGAGATTCAAAGAGAGAGAAGAAGCCATCTAGCTAATAACTACGGACTCAAAGGTCTGTGGTAAACTACTCACAACTCATCGGAGAGGCTTTGGCATTGATGTAGAAGCCCTCCGTGATCGATTCACCCTCTGGCGGAGCGCCGGAAAAGGCTCCAAGATGGGATCTCACAGGTACAGAAGGTTGCGACGATGGAAATAGGGTTTCGTGGTGCTCCTGGATGTTTTTAGGGTATGCAAGTATATATAGGTGAAGGAAGTCGGTCAGGGGAGTCATGAGGGGCCCACGAGGGTGCGGGGCGAGCCCTCCTACCTCATGGCTTCCTCGTTTGCTTCTTGACGTCCACTCCAAGTCTCATGGATTGTGTTTGTTCCAAAAATGTCTCTCCCGAAGGTTTCATTCCGTTTGGACTCCGTTTGATATTCCTTTTCTGCCAAACACTGAAATAGGAAAAAAAAACAATTTGGGCTGGGCCTTCAGTTAATAGCTTAGTCCCAAAAATGATATAAAAGTGTATAGTAAAGCCCATAAACATCCAAAATGGGTAATATAATAGCATGGAACAACCAAAAATTATAGATACATTGGAGACGTATCAGCATGCTGGATAGCGGTCGATGTGTGGAGTAATAGTAGTAGATGCATGCAGGAGTCGGTCTACTAATCTTGGACGTGATGCCTATATAATGATCATTGCCTAGATATCGTCATGATTATTTGAAGTTCTATCAATTGCCCAACAGTAATTGTTTTCCCATTGTTTGCTATTTTTCTCGAGAGAAGCAACAAGTAAAACCTACAGCCCCCGGGTCTCTTTTCATCATATTTGCCTTTGCGATCTATTTTACTTTGCTTTTATTTTCAGATCTATTAAAAATACAAAAATACCTTGCTGAAATTTATTTATTCCGCGATCTATTTATCCTATCTACCACAACTATCTCACGTTATCTTGCCTACTTGAGGCACCATACCCGAAAGGGATTGGCAACCCCTTTAACACGTCGGGTTGCGAGTATTTGTTATTTGTGCGCAGGTGTTGTTTACGTGGTGTTAGGAGGTTCTCCTACTGGTTCGATAACCTTGGTCTCATTACTGGGAAATACCTACCGTCCCTATACTGCATCATCCCTTCCTCTTTGGGGAAATACCGACGTAGTTCTAGCAGACATCAATGTAGAACCCATGCATGGTTTACTCCCCCTCCGGCGGAGTGCCAGAAAAGGCTCCAGATGGGATCTGTCAAGAACAGGAACTTGCGGCAGCGAAAAAGTATTTCGGGTGGCTCTCTATTGGTTTCCTGATTTTAGAGAAAGTATAGAGGTGGAATTAGGTCAAAATGGTGAAAGTGGGCCCCACAAGCCACCAGAGCACGCCCACCCCCTGGGCGCGCCCTGGTGCCTTGTGGGCTACTCTTTCATCTTTTGGACCTCTCCCGTAGCTTCCAGGTTCTCTTTTGTCCAGAAAAAATCTCCAAAAAGTTCCGTGGCATTTAGATTTCGTTTGGTACTGATATTCTAAAAAACAAAAACGAAAAAAACAACTGGTACTTGGCACTAAGTTAATACGTTAGTCCCCAAAAAATGATATATAATTGCTTGTAATTCCATATAAAACATCCAAGATTGATTCTATAATAGCATGAAAATCAAAATTTATAGATACGCTGGAAACGTATCAAGCATCCCCAAGCTTAATTCCTTCTCGTCCTCGAGTAGGTAAATGATATAAACAGAATTTTTGATGTGGAATGCTATTCATCATGTAATCTTTCTTTTGTGGCATGAATATTTGGATTCAAGTGATTCAAAGCAATAGTCTATAATTTGACATAAATATATAAATACTCAAGCATATTAACAAACAACCATTTCTTTCAAAATACCAACGCTAAAGAAAGTTATCTCTAGCCCATTATGCTCAATCATTGATCCATTCATGGAACATGCTTAACATTAACTACATCCAATGCACAAGTATGGCAATAGTTCTCTAAAGTTGGTTCTTATAAGAGAAGATGTAGACTCAAAATAAAAATAAAAATACATAAAAGTAAAATAGATAGGCCCTTCGCAGAGGGAAGTAGAGATTTGCAGAGGTGCCAGAGCTCAGAGTTTAAAACAAAGATAACTTGCTTCTAAGAGGCATGCTTTTCCTGTCAATGTCACGACCGAAAGTTTCCAATATCTCCCATGCTAGACACATTATAGGCGGTTCCCAAAAGAAAATAGCGTTTATTCCCCCTCCATCATTCTTTCATAATCCATGGCTAGCTGTATCCACAGGTGCCTTACAAACATTCAACTTTCCAAGGGTTTTTTCAATTTTCTTTCATTTTAATTCATTGCAGGACTGGGCATCCCCATTACCTGCCACTTTCTCATGCAGTGACAAGTGAATAAACACTCATCATGAGAATAACCCATCTAGCATGAAAGATATTGACCATTGTCGGTGTCAAAACCGGCGGATCTCGACTAGGGGGTCCCGAACTGTGCATCTAAGGCTAATGATAACAGGAGGCAGGGGACACAATGTCTACCCAGGTTTGGGCCCTCTCTATGGAGGTAATACACTACTTCCTGCTTGATTGATCTTGATGAATATGAGTATTACAAGAGTTAATCTACCACGAGAACGTAATGGCTAAACCCTAGAAGTCTAGCCTATGAGGTTATGATTGTTGTGGCTAAACCCTAGAAGTCTAAACCCTCCGGTTTATATAGACACCAGGAGGGGCTAGGGTTGTACAAAGTCGGTTACAGAGAAAGGAATCTACATATCTGAATCGCCAAGCTTGCCTTCAACACAAAGGAGAGTCCCATCCGGACACGGGATGAAGTTTTCTATCTTGTGTCTTCATAGTCCAATAGTCCAGCTATCCGAGGACCCGTTAATCCGGGACTCCCTCAATAGCCCCTGAACCAGGCTTCAATGACGATGAGTCTGGCGCGCAGATTATCTTCGGCATTGCAAGGCGGGTTCCTTCTCAGAATACTTCAAAGTAGATTTCAGACACAAGAATCGTGTCTGGCTCTGCAAAATAAGTTCCACAAACAACCTTAGAGAATATAATATTTACGAGTCTAATCCGCTGACAATTTCGGTAGCATGACATTACGTCATTACCCGACCATTATTTTGAATCGTTTTCTAGCCTGCCACTCCACGTTTCGGGAGGCGGTTTTCATTGGCACGTCTTGTCAAAGCAGAAACCATGTCCCCTTATTGTAGGATTTTCATCAACACGGGTGTGGGTAACCCAACTGTTCTGTTGGCATGGTTCCTTGGGAATATGCACGTTTTAAGGCCACGGAGGGGACGCTTGATATTCGTCGCCTTTATAGAAGGGCTAAGGCCTATCCTTTTTCTTCCACGCTAGTTCTTCCCTCTACCTCCCACCTCAAGTTCCAACACTCAAGGGTCAATCCAGTCGCTTCGAGCCTCCAGCCATGTCCGGACCCAGCCTTCAAGGCTGGTGGATGGCCTCTTCTATCATATCTCAAAGCTCAGGGAGGCAAGATACCTGACTGCGGAAATCCTCCACAGGCTTCCTGCTTAAGGGCAGGTTATTCCTACTCCCAGATCCAATGAGAGGGTTGTGTTCATCTCTCACTTCCTCTGAGGGCTTGGGTTTGCTCTCCATCCCTTTGTTCGAGGGCTTATGTTTTATTACGGGCTGGATTTCCATGATCTAGCTCCAGACTCCTTCCTTCATATCTCGGCTTTCCTCATCGTGTGCGAGGCCTTCCTCCGGATTTCCCCACACTTCGGCTTATGGCTTAAAACCTTCATCGTGAATCCGAAGGTAATCGACAGGAAACAAGCGGAGTGCAGAGGCGCTTCAATAAGAAACCTTACCACATCTCCTTGGCCAAAGGGCTCTTTTGTAGAATCTTTCGACTTATGGCAACGGGAGTGGTTTTACATTACCGAACCCCGTGGTAAAAAGTGGGCAGCTACACCCACGTTTCGATCTGGCCCTCCTTTACAGCTTGCATCGTGGATTAACAAGGGGCTGGACTAGGGATCTACTAATGAAGTGCTGACATTGCAAAGTCGCATTCGGAGCCTCATTAAAAAGGACACCGATCTCACCAATGTGATGCAAGTAATGCTAATCCGTCGGATCCTTCCGTGCCAGCGGCGTCCTCTCCGTATGTGGGAGTTCAATCCGGAAGGTCCATGGACCCTTCAACACTTCTCTGGCATAATGCTCAGAGGGATGTGGAATTTATTCTTCAGCGCACGAAAACAGTGGCCGGATACTATAGAAGACCTCGGCCTTGACTGCAACCATCCGGATACTCCGGTATGTACTGGACTCCCGAACACGATTTAGTCAAATTATTCATAACAATGTACTGATAAAACTCTACTCGGCCATGGCTGGATAAAGAAGGCGGAGAGAATCAGGTGTTCGGCTCCACTTCCCGAAGACTCTGCCGATCCGGTATTAACAAGGATGCTGGCTCCGGTGCCATATCAAGTGCCGGCGGGGAAAGATAAGGAGGAGGACGAAGAGGCCCAAGGTGGCTTCCATTCTAGAGGCACACCAAGCAATTTGTCCGGGGAGATTAGAACTTCCACTTCCAAAGGTGGAAAGGAAGGGCGAACTGACATCCCTTCTCCTCGTGGGAAGAAAAGGGCCGCCTCTGAAAACTTGGAAAGAGAAGCTTCTAAGCGGGGGAAGGTATCCCAGTCAGGGTGTGATGTTGACATGCAGTCACCCCACAAAGATAGGCCCTTAGCCGAATCGTATATGAATCAGGGTGTTTTTAAACATGCCCCTTTCTTTACTGGCTGTAAGGGTAACATTTTAAACACATGTTTCTAGTTCGGCACGCAACCCTCCTCAATAGTACTCCTCTTCGGGGGATCTTCTTCTGGAGATGAATGAGAGCGAGACGCCTCCACAGATCTTCCTGCCTGATAAGGCAGACGACACCGAGGTGTTGTCCCGTAGGATCCTTCCCGGTCTGCGAGTGGCGCAAGGGGCAGTGAAGACCGGGGCCGAAGGTAATACTTCGGTCGCCCAGGGTCCGGGCTGTGCGGCCCCTACAGGGAACAACAAAAGTCCCGGACTATCCAATGTCCAAGGGACGACGCAGCATGCTTCTGATCCAGAGGCGCCGGTGTCGGTGTACTAAAGTAGGGGCACTCTATTGTAACCCTTACTTGTGCACGGTCAGTCAGAGCCGCGCCCACGGCCACGCTTAGCAGGGAAGAGGGAGGAGTCAAAGCCGCAAGATGGTCAAAGCAACACCGACACAGAGACACAAAGAGCAAGAAGGCGAGGTGGTTTCCCTGGCAAGACCCTTGTTGGGCGGCCTCCACAGTCCTGGCAAGGACCTTGCCGAGATAGCTTTCCCAACCCCAACGGAGCGTGCCACCCTCGAGCCTAAGGTTTCCGACGACCCCACTGGAACCAAGGCTCGAGAGGCACCTCCATGATGGCATGTAGATCTTTGTGAAGATCATGAACACTCCAAGTCAGATGAGGGTTAGAAGACGACGAACCTCGGCAAGATCCTTGCCAAGAAAACTCACAAGACCTCCGGCAAGATCCTTGCCGGGGACGACCACAACGCCACGGCAAGACCCTTGCCGGGGCCCCGACAAGGCCCTTGCCGAGGACATCCGCGTGGCCATAGCCAGGACCACGCCTGCCAAGTTTCCACCGCCGCTCCCATGCAGCTGCCAGCCCACCAGCTAGGCAGGAACCTGCATGTCGATGTGAGGCTTCCAAGCCAACTCAGTGCATGCCTATGTGGTGGCATGCAAATCTTCGTGAAGGCCCTACCACCGTGCCACCTCAGCAGCGTGCCAGCGTACATGGCGCTGACCGCCTCACTGGCCAGGGCGCGTGTCGAAGCAGGGCGAGGTGGCGGTAAAGTGAGGAGGACACCTAAGGGGCGCATTAAATGCGTCTTGTCCCGTAATGGCTAAGCGATATGCTTAGCCACTGTACACCGATGCCACCTCCTGTGTGCCACTGTGGCGATCCCCTTGACTATAAAAGGAGACCAGAGGCATCCAGGAGAGGGATTCGGACCCTTAGACAAGTTACGCTCATCGTAGCTAGCTCAAGAACTCGAAGAACACTCAAATAGACACAAAAGCGGGACTAGGGTATTACGCATCCTTGGGGCCCGAACCTGGGTAAATGACTGGAGTGCTTGTCCTGATTGCTGATCCCGCTCTTCTCATGACCCCGCACCCCGCAACCGTAGTAGGGATTCCCGTGATCCCATAGGTGTCGTTTCCACCGACATCTTTGGCATGCCAGGTAGGGGTTGCGCAATCGTGAGAATCTGCTTTAGCAGCTAGTCGAACAGCTCTTCCTCGCCAAGCCTCCAAAGAGGAAGACGACCATGGCGATTGGTTCATCCAAAACCGGACTGCCTGTACCGGTGCGGACCAGCAGCTGGCCGGTCGCAGAAAGAACTCGAGGCGCGGCCCGCGAACATCCACATCACCCTGGCAGTCCATACCTAGCGAGCGGCGTCGTGCATGCGCCGGCCAACGGGCCGCACGCCGCAAACTCTAGAGACGGTGTTGCCCCCCCCCCCCCCCCCCCCCCGCAGGCGGCGCAGGGCCCTCCAGAGGCATCGCCATGCCGCCCGATGGTGGCGCGACGGCCTCCAAGACACCAACACCGGTGCCCATGGGGCGTTCTTCTTAAGTTGTTCGTGATGAGCAGCGCCACCCCGCTGGTGACCCAGGGCGCCGCCCTGGGAAGAGTCATGTGCGTCCTTCACGGGACGAGGAAGGCCAGAATGCACGCTAAGGTGCTGGTGAAAATGGCGGACTGCCGCAGGGCCGTGATAGAGCTCCTTCTAACATAGTTAGAAGTAGAAGCACGTCGTGGTCCATGCAGCTTTCGCCGCCGCCCACACCAGCAGAAGCTCTGGCGCACGCGCAGCTGCTCCTCGACTTTCCTCCAAACAGGGGAGCTTTGTGAGGAGCAGGAAGAAGCAGAGAAAGTAGCCCGTCGGTTTGCGCTGTACCAGTTTGTTGACAACGTTCTGTGCAGAAAAAGACCAAATGGAGTGAAATTGAAGTGCATCCCCCGGGAGGAAGGACTGGAGCTGTTGGCAGAGATACATGGAGGCATATGTGGCTCCCACATAGGGTCGAGGGCCCTTGCCGGCAAGGCTTTCCAGCAAGGTTTCTTCTCGCCCCTGCCCTCCAAGATGCAATAGCACTAGTAACCAAGTGTGAAGCGTGCCAGTTCCATTCGAAGAAGCTTCATCAGCCAGCTCAAGCCTTGCAGACAATCCCTCTCTCCTGGCCATTCTCGGTCTGGGGGCTCGACATACTGGGCCCTTTTCCCTGCACTCTCGGGGGATTTAAGTACTTGTATGTTGCAATCGACAAGTTCACAAACTGGCCGGAAGTGGAAGTAGTGAGGAAGGTGACCGCACAGTCAGCCGTCAAATTCTTTAAGGGGCTAGTTTGCCGCTTTGGTGTGCCGAACAGAGTCATCACCAATAACGTCATGCAGTTCACAAGCCAGACCTTCATGCAATACATTGGAGACCTCGGCAGCAAGGTCTGTTTTGCTTCCGTGGCACACTCACGGAGCAACGGCCAAGCGGAGAGGGCAAATGCTGGATTGATGAGTTGCCAGCGGTTCTTTGGTCGATCAGAACGACGCCAAATCGAGCCACCGGCCAGACACCCTTTGCCCTGGTAAATGGGGGAGAAGCAGTTCTCCCCATGGAACTCATATACGGGTCACCTCGAGTGCTCGCTTATGATGAGCTTGAGCAAGAGCGATTGCGGCAAGATGACGTGACGCTCCTCGAGGAAGATCGTCTTCGGGCAGATGTGAGAGCAGCACACTACCAGCAAGCCATGCACCGCTACCATAGCCACAAGGTTCATGCCTAAAGCTTTGAGGAAGGCGACCTTGTTCTTCGACGTGTTCAGTCGGCCAAGAATTCCAACAAGTTGATGCCGAAGTGGGAAGGCCCTTATCAGGTAACACGAGTCACCAGGCCTGGCGCAGTCCGCCTGGAGACCGAAGATGCCATTCCAGTGAGCAACTAAGAGGAGTATGGAGCATCTTCACAAGTTTTACCCATAAGGCACGGCTGCCGGGCCACCCCGGCAAGCCACCTTTTGTACAAGCCTTGCCGACAACGTATGTAACCCTCTCTACAAAGCCAGGCGCAGACCCTGAGCATAAATAAACGAAGCGCTGGCGCCCTAAGTTATAGCATTCATGCTAGGTTGAGTCTCTCCCTTGGTTAGGGTTGATAGTGCTTAAGTAGTGACTAACCCCTAGCATAGAGGTCGAGTTTGCGTCTCTCTTGTTCCTATCCATCCGCTTTGCTTCGCAGGGTACATGAATGTTTCTGCCAAGCTAAGTGGAAGGAAGAGAACAAGCCGGCGCTCCAGCCCCGGCAGGCCAAGGCTGCTGGGGGCTGAAGACATAAGGGTCCACCCATGGCAAGCCAAGGTCGCTGGGGGCTGCGATTTTAGATAAGTCTCCTACCCCCTGTTATGCATTTTCGTATGGAACTGGGACGTATGGAACCTAGTTTTATTCCAAGGCCGCCATGCTCCCTTTTTTCCTGCCACCCGAGAACTTTTTCTTGCTTCGGAAACTGGTTGTAGCCGCGGCGGCAAGGAAGCAAGCGTAGGGCTTAACCCTACTTCAACCCTATCTCTGCCAAGAGCTCGAGTATGGTCGAATGAAGAAAGAGAGCGGCAAGGCATGTTGCCGGGCGACAATGTTTATGATAAAAGTAACAAGGATTCGTTCCTTGGTATGGGCTTTGCTCACGCACAAAGAACCCGACAAACACCCTTTTTCATTAATACACCCCACACAGGTACAGTTCGTATGGACTGTAAACATGAACAGTGGGATTACATGTTTTAAATCTAACTAAGGCCCATAGGCTTACAAGCTAAAAAAGATAAGGTGCCCGTAATCCCTTTCTTGTCCCTCTCCCAAGGAAACGGAACAAGAAGACAAGAGGGTCGAAGGAGTGCCTAGGCGAGGTACGAGCAGCAGAAGGCGCCAAGAGAGCATGTCGGCGGCCGCCTGAGAGAGGGTTGGTGATGATGGTGCCAGGAGAAGAGTTGGAAGATGAGCAACCGCCCATCAATACGCTACGAAGGCGTCAGTGCCATCATACTCTGACTTGACGGCCTGCCACCCGCCTTCTTCGCCTTCTCCGGCCTCCCCGTGCCAGCTGCCCAAGGAGGCGACCCCGAGAAGTTCAAGGAGCCGGCCCCACCGGGAGAAGGTGCCCGGTGCAGATGCTGCTGCTGTCGGCACCATCCTGGGGCGGCAGGTCCGACACCTAGTCGGACCCGTCATCCTCTTGCCTGCTACCCTCATCGTCGCTGCCACTGTCCTCCTTGTCACTCTCACTCGAGAACGAGTCTTCGTCATTCAAGGAGCTCTCCACGCAGAACTTCAGGCGAGTTCCGAAGTCGCCAAAGACCTTGACGGTGATGAGGCCATTCTCCATTAGCTTGAAGTAGAGAATGATCCCCGCCGTCAGGCTGCGGATGCAAGCGAAGGTTTTCCAACCGCGATGGAGATACATGACATGAGGGGTTGGGAAATCGACATCGGCGCATGTGCCGCTATCCCCACATCCCCTCATGTGCAGCCTCAGCGCCTGCGGCGGGTCAAGCTCCATCTCCCGAGCGAATGGGGTAGGGAGACGAAGACGATGACGCGCCGGCTAGTGCAGCCTGATGAAGAACTTGCGGGGCTGGTCCTCGACGTGGCCCTCCATTGGGGGAAGGACCACTGGCAGAGGCGAGGCCGATGCGCCGCCCCGTCCTCCTCTTCCCGAGCACCATGGCGGCCTCGGCCTTGCCCCCTCGCCCCTTCCCCTCACGGCCGGCTCCGCCGCCATGGGCTCCTTGGGAGGGGCAATTCGTTGTCGAGCTGAGACCCTCGCCGCCACCATCGAAGCGTCAACATGCCCTCTCGCCAAGGCAGAGGGGAGGAAGAAGCAAAGATGGGGGAGGCGAATGGCGAAAGGTTTAGGGCTGCCATCCCTCCCGCTCCCCTCCTTATAAAGGGGCAGGGTCAGGGCTCGGCCGCCCCTCTCGGCCAACCCCCGGCTCATTAAGATGGCAGCAGGTGAGGCCGTCGACCGTCATGGTTGCCCAATTAAAGGCACATGGGTATCGATGCACGCGCACGCACATCTTCCCATATTCCACTGCGCCTGTCACCTGCCCCGTGTCGGGCATGTAGCGTACGTGGAGCAAGGAATGGGCGTAGTGGGACGCATGGGACGACGGTTCCTAGGTGGGGAGAGTAAATGAGCAGCGGCCTTGAGGGAGCCCTAGATTAGGGGGTCCTCAGACAGCCGGACTATGTACTTGTATCGGACTGTTGGACTATGAAGATACAAGATTGAAGACTTCGTCCCGTGTCCGGGTGGGACTCTCCTTTGCATGGAAGGCAAGCTTGGCAATTCGGATATGTAGATCTCCTTCTCTGTAACCGACTCTGTGTAACCCTAGCCTCTTCCGGTGTCTATATAAACCAGAGGGTTTAGTCCGTAGGACAACAACAATCATAATTAAGGGCTAGCTTCTAGGGTTTAGCCTCTACGATCTCGTGGTATATCAACTATTTTAATACTCACATCATCAAGATCAATCAAGCAGGAAGTAGGGTATTACCTCCATCAAGAGGGCTCGAACCTGGGTAAACATTGTGTCCCCCGCCTCATGTTACCATTAGCCTTATACGCACAGTTCGGGACCCTCTACCCGAGATCCACCGGTTTTGACACCGACATTGGTGCTTCCATTAAGAGTTCCACTGTGTCGTCACGGTAAGTCTTGATGGCTCCTTCAATCATCCACAACGATGCAATCCAGGGTGAGGATTTCCTCCCCGGACAGATCTTCATATTCGGCGGCTTCGCACTGTGGGCCAACTCACTTGGCCCTATGGATCAGATTGATAGCTACGCCCCTGGCCATCAGGTTAGGGTTGGGAGCTTGAACTACACCGTCGACATCCGCAGAGACTTAATCTTCGACGGATTCGAACCCACGACACGTGCGGTGTACAGTCGTGATGAGCATGGCTTATACCTGCCATCAGACGGTGTTTAGGAGAGCACACATGCAGCTGCCCTGGCCTTAGATCCTGAGCAGATCGTGCCATCCGAGGACGGTTGGATAGACCCTGCCGCGGAGGCCGCACACTCTTCGGCAATAGAGCCGAACACAGACATTGCCTCCAATGAGGTCTGTGTCATCGGACCCTCGGACTCTTCTCCGGCCATAGGCTCCGAACCGCGTACATCCATGCCTATCAAATCTGATTGGGCACCGGTCATGGAGTTTACCTCCATGGATATCTTTCAGCACTCGCCCTTGGGCGACGTGCTAAATTCACTGAAATCTCTCTCCCTGTCAGGAGACTCTTGGCCGAACTATATATGGCTTGAGTGGGAAGCGGACGACGAAGAAATTCGTTCCCCACCCACCACCCACTTAATAGCCATTGTCGACGACTTAACCGACATGCTTGATTTCGACTCCGAAGACATCGACGGTATGGACGACGATGCAGGAGAAGAACAGGAACCACCGCCCACAGGGCGCTGGAAAGCCACCTCATCATATGATATATATATGGTGGACACGCCCAAAGGAAGAAATGGCGACGAGGCAACGGAGGATAATCCCCTTGAGAAGCAATCTAAGCGTCGGCGGCGCCACTCTAAGCCCCGCCATAGCAAAAATGGCGATACCGGCACAAGAGACAATGGCACTCCGGATGGTGCCGAAGACGAAAATAGTCCCGCCCAGCCAAGCTTCGAGCAAGCTAGATAGGAGGATGGGCAAGTTAGCCCTGATAAACAGGCAATGGATGGAGACTCGGAGGATGATAATTACATGACCCTCTCCGAAGACGAGGTGAGCCTTAGCGACGAAGAATTCATCGTGCCTGAGGACCCCGTCGAGCAGGAGCGCTTCAAGCGCCGGCTTATAGCCACTGCAAAAAGCCTAAAAAAAGCAGCAGCAGCTTCAAACTGATCAAGATCTGCTAACTGATAGATGGACTGAGGTCCTGGCAGCCGAGGAATACGGACTCGAGCGCCCAACCAAAAGTTACCCAAAGCGCAGGTTGCTATGTAAACTCGAGGAGGAGGCACTAAAGCCTGCACTAGCAGTGCAGGATGCGGCTGACCGGCCACCTCATAGCCGAGACAAAGTGACGTATCAGCCCGAAGTCCAGCCTGCACCCCGTCGCCAAACAAGCAAAAACACGAAGGCCCGGGGTACACTCATGACCTGCAAGTTAAATAGGAAGACAAAGCAGGATAGTCAAGATCGATCTACGGATCATGGGGGCGCGCCCCAACGCGTGACGATGACTATCACGACGGATATACTAAAAACAAATCCGGTCGAGCCGAATACAATAGACCAGACTCATTTGAACTGAGTCCTGATGTAGCCTGTTATAGAGACGCCGCACACCCCCTATGCTTCACTGATGAAGTAATGGATCATGAATTCCCAGAAGGGTTTAAACCCTTGAACATTGAATCATATGATGATACAACAGACCCCGCGTTATGGATTTAAGATTTCCTTCTCCACATTCAGATGGCCCGTGCGATGATCTACATGCCATCAAGTACCTCCCACTAAAACTCAAAGGACCGGCTCGACATTGGCTGAATAGCCTGCCGACAAACTCCATTGGCAGTTGGGAGAACCTGGAAGACGCATTCCTTGACAACTTCCAGGGCACTTATGTGCGACCTCCGGATGCTGATGACTTAAGTCACATAACCCAATAGCCCGGAGAGTCTGCCAGGAAATTCTTGACTCAGTACCTAACTAAAAAGAACCAAATTATCGACTGTCCGGATGCCGAAGCCCTAGCGGCCTTTAAGCATAACATACACAACGAGTGGCTCACCTGACACCTCGGCAAAGAGAAGCCGAAGTCCATGGCAGCCCTCACGACACTCATGACCCGCTTTTGTGCGAGCGAGGACAGCTGGCTGGCTCGTAGAAACAGCACATCAAGAAATCCTGGCACTTCAGATGCCAGAGATAACAATGGCAAGCCCCGATGCAACAGACACAAGCATTGCAACAATGGCGATAACACCCAAGACACGGCAGTCAATGCCGGATTTAGTGGCTCTAAATCCGGTCAGCGTAAAAAGCCATTCAAAAGAAATAATCCAGGCCCGTCCAGTCTGGACCGCATACTCGATCGCTCGTGTCAAATTCATGGCACCCCCGATAAACCAGCTAACCACACCAACAGAGAATGCTGGGTGTTCAAACAGGTCGGCAAGCTGAATGCTGAAAACAAGGAAAAGGGGCTGCATAGCAATGACGACGATGAGCCCCGGCCGCCGAACACAGGAGGACAGAAGAAATTTCCTCCCCAAGTGAAAACGGTAAACATGATATATGCAACCCATATTCCCAAGCGGGTACGGAAGTGTGCACTAAGGGGCGTCTATGCGATGGAGTCAGTCGCCCCAAAGTTCAACCCATGGTCTTCTTTTCCGACCACTTTTGGTCGCTGTCGGTGTCAAAACCAGCGGATCTCGGGTAGGGGGTCCCGATATTTGCGTCAAGGCTGATGGTAACAAGAAGTAAGGGACACAGATGTTTACCCAGGTTCGGTCCCTCTCGATGGAGGTAAAACCCTACTTCCTGCTTGATTAATATTGATGATATGGGTAGTACAAGAGTAGATCTACCATGAGATCGTAGAGGCTAAAACATAAGAGCTAGCCTATGATGGTATGAATGTAATTGTGATCGACCTTCTAAGGACCAACATCTCTGGTTTATATAGACACCGGAGAGGGCTAGGGTTTGATTGGAGTCGGTTACAACGAACGAAATATAATATCCGGATCGCCAAGCTTGCATTCCACGCCAAGGAAAGTCCCATCCGGACACGGGCCAAAGTCTTGAGTCTTGTATCTTCACGCTTCAATAGTCCGGACGTTGTACACAGTCTGGCTGTCCAGATACCCCCTAATCCAGGACTCCCTTAGTAGCCCCTGAACCAGGCTTCAGTGACGATGAGTCCGACGCATAGTATTGTCTTCGGCATTGCAGGGCGGGTTCCTCCTCCGAATACTCCAAAGTAGTTATCGAACACGTAGACCGTGTCCGGATCTGCAAGATGATCTGCATATGCCATTGTAGAGAGAATGATATTTCACAAATGCAATCTGCTGACAACTTTTTCTGATGACGTGGCACGTTATTATGATCGGATCCATTATTCAAACCGTTTCCCCACAACCACCTACAACGCATATTACGTGGCGGTTTCTGTGACACGTCTTGTCAAAGAAGATATCGTGTCCCCTTATTACGGGATTCTCATCAATACAGGTATGGGTAATCTCACCATGCCGCTAATCGCGGCGAGTGGGAGGCAAACGGGTTCCACCAGGCAAGTGGGGAAGCACAAAAAGTCTTTATTGCCTTTATAAGGAGGTCAGGTTCCTTTCTCTTTTACCCATGCCTTCTTCTCCCGCTAGCTCATTCCCCTCTGTGCGAGCCCTAATGCCCAAGAACTCTTCTTCCCCACCGAAGGGAAGTTTTCCGAAGATGTTCGGATCCGGAGCAGGAGGCAGATGGATGGCCTCAACTGTCCAGGAGAAGGACATCAAGAAGCTCCGGGGAGCCAGGTATCTGGCCCAGAAGATCGGCCACCATCTTCCCCCGGCGGGACAGGTCGTCCCCACTCCGGAATCTCATGAGAGAGTCGTGTTCCTTCCCCATTTCGTCCGTGGGCTCGGGTTTCCCCTTCACCCGTTCGTTCGGGGAGTCATGTATTACTACTACGGATCGATTTTCATGATCTTTCCTCCAACTCCTTCCTCAATATCTCGACGTTCATCGTCGTGTGCGAGGCTTTTCTCTGGATCCCACCTCACTTCTGCCTATGGCTGAAGATCTTCAATGTGAAGCCCAAGGTGGTGAGTGGCGAACACGCCGAGTGCGGCGGCGCCATGGTAAGCAAGATGCCCAAGGTTGTTTGGCCGAAAGGCGCTTTCAACGACTCTGTCAAGGAGTGGCAGCAATAGTGGTTCTATATCACCGAACCACGCGGCAAGAAGTGGGCGGCAGCTCCAGAGTTCAGATTTGGAGCTCCACTGCGGCTCACGTCCTGGCCTGAGAAGGTCCCGAACTGGTGCTCATCCGACGAGCTGTTACTGCTCCAGACACACATTCAGGGTGTGGTCAATAGGGACGTCAAACTCGTCGACATAGTTCAGGTGATGCTAGTTCGCCTGGTTCTCCCTTGTCAATGCCGAGCTTGTACCTTGTGGGAGTTCGATCTGGCCGAGCACCAAACCCTTTGGGAGCTTTATGATTCCTCCCACAAGGATATCTGGAAGGTGCTCTTTAAGTCCGACAAATCGTAACCGGGCGCCGCCGAGGACCGTGGGTATCAATCAGCCCATTCTCCAAGCTCGGTAAGTCACAGCCACACTCTGTCTGTTCATGCTTTAATTGGCATGTCATGCGGGAGGCACCCTAATTGTGTTTCATGGCAACCTCATGGATGGGTAAAGAAGGTGGAACGGCTACATTGTCCAGCCCCCCTGCAGGAGGAACCGGCCGGACCTCTTCTAACGAAGATGCTGGTCCCCGCACCTTACAAGGCGCCAAAGAAAGAGGCCTCCAAGAAGGTCAAGAAGACCCATGGTGGCCTTCGCTGTTGCGAGGCTTCGGACGCCAAATCTGAAGACTCCAGTGACGATCCTTCGTCCGAGGACGAAGAGGAGGAAGCAGAGGAGGATGAGCCTCACTCTGATGGTGGGAGGAAGAGGACGGCCTCCACATCTCTGGAGGCTGGATCGCCCAAGAGGGGGAAACATTCCCTCCCAGGGGCATCCCCCACGACTGCCGATAGCAGCCCGGAGTGGGATCCCAGGGCCCAGCCCCTGGAGAAGTCGTAAGTATCTGAACACGCATATGCGTCCGGGGTCGTTTTTTTGGGTATAGTGGTTTTGACTGTTGCCTACATATTGCCCAGTCCGGCAAGGTCCTGCGCCGGCCAGTCCTCATTGGAGGATTCACTGGACTCGGACGCTTTGGCGAGCGAGACGCTGCCGCAGGCCCCTTCCCCCAAGTTTGGCGCGACACTAAGGTGTCATCTCGACAAGACCCGGACCAGGGAGGACATATCCCTGTTGCCGAACACGCGGGGATGGATACGGCCCCCGGGACCTCTAGGGTTCTGGGGTCGAGCGAGCAGCCACCCCTGATGGCGGGGAGGGGGGGCTGCCTACGTCATCGGCATCCTCTGTTCAAGCAGAGCTGCCTGGCGGTCTATCGACAGCATTGAAGAACGTGTCTATTGTTGATGAGCATCGGGCCCTTATGGGCGAGGTGGTTGAACGGATTTAGTCCGCCGAGAGCGGGCTGAACGCGTCCTGCCTTAGCCTTATAAAGGCTTTTGAGGTATGTTTCCTAGGAAACCCTTGAGGAATTGTCATAATATGAGTAGTAGCCCCTGATGCACTGTCTGGCGAAGGAGACAGAGCCGGGCAGGGGATCAAACCCCCTGCCTTCGCAGGAGCCTAGGTAAATAACGTATACCCTTTGGTGTGAAAACAGGCATCCGCAGAGAGTACGTCCGCTTTCAATGCGGAAGTGCCCGAACTAAAGCAGAGCCTTGCACGGGCCGAGGAAGAACTTGGTCGTGTGAGAAAGCAACTGGAAGACAAGCAAGGTATGTTAAAAAACATTTGTTTTGGGGTTGGCATGAACGAATGGTTGTGCAGAATAAAAAATTATGGTATTGTGTGCTCTAGGTGCGGGTGCCGAATATGAGGCACTAAAGAAAGCTTTGGCTGATGCCAACAAGAAGGCTGAGGCCGAATAGGCGCTTCATGAAAAACACGAGGCCAGGGTTATCACAGCTGAGCAAGAGCTTCAGGAAGCTGTGAAGAAAAGCGAGGGCTTGGAGCAGAGTCTTAAAGGGAAAGAGTCCGAGCTTGCCCAAGCTCTCGAGGATGTAGAAGGTGCTCGGGAAGAAGCACGAGGTGCTGCGCGGGGCATTCAGGAGGCCCGAAAAGTGGCGGCTGGTAAGGCCCTCTGTATTCTTAGCTTTGTATATGTTAGAATGTGAAGAATCCAAGTGGCAAGCTAAATTCTTATTTTTCCAGGGGCTTTTGCGGCTCTTCCTTGCAGCATATCAGATGCCGCTCAATTCTACTGCACCGAGGAGAAGATGACTGCGAATAGGGATTTCTGGTCACAGTATCTGGCGCCGAACTATCCGATGCCATTTATCGATCAGATGAAACAACTGGCTGAACTGCACCAAGCGGTCGAACTAGCCATGAAGGACTTAGTTGTCCGGCTGTGGCCTGCGGAGCCGATCCCAAGCAGCTACTTTGCACTCGTCAAGCGGATTGTGGGCGACTGTCCTCGGCTTGATGCTATCAAGCGATCAGTCTGCATAGAAGGCGCGCGTATGGTGTTTGCCCATGCGAAAGTGCATTGGGGGAGGCTTGACGTGAAGAAGCTGATAACCGAGGGGCCGTCGGAGGGTAAGGAGCACCGCAAGCCCGAGCTGTATTATGAAGGTGTGATGAAAGGGGCCCGTCTTGTGGCGGACAAGTGTGCTAAAGACATCGTATTTCCCTGAGGGCATTTGTTCTGCTTGTTTTAATATGGGACAATGGCATGTTTATTATATATTGCCTGATTTATTTGAACATATGTTCTTCCTGTGCGGCTGTTTATTGTATGCAAATTCTGGGAGTTGGCCAGTCGTCGGCTTCTGCCCCCTCGTAAAAAGGATACGGGGTGTTCGGGATATATCTGAACGCTCTTTATCCCATAGTTGGTTCCTTTTAAGGAGGTGTATCTTTCCGCGAACCAGGCAATCGGACTATAAGGCTTTATTACTCTCACTTAGCCATAGGAATTTGAGTATGGTCGGCGCAGCCCCTAGTGTTCGGAAGGCCGAATTAGGGGCTCTATTGGCGCCTGATCAGAAGACCGATCCGTTGCACTTAGCATTTATAATGGCGTTGTGCGGAATAAATCTTTAAGGATTTTATAACCTCTCGAACAGCGGACCGGCTCTCGCTTCATCATGAGAGTCAGTTTTCGGCTTTGTCTACTGAGGTGCTCGTCCGGCTGAACCGGGACACAATCGCAGTAGTTCTCCCAGCGCTACCTTAGCCGATAGAATGGAAAGTAAGGTACCAAAACATGGGAGCAGATGCATATAGTGCTATAAGTTCGGGGTGCCGAACGACCGAAAAGGTGGTCGGACTTTATTGCCGTATTGTGAAGCCCCTGGTATAACCAGGCGAGCGCGAAGCGTGGCTGTCGTTGTCGGCAAGGAGGCTTCGGCGATAAACGACAGCCGGTAATTGCTATTTGAGTCTACGCATTATAGTAGGGTGTTATGTCTATGCATATTAGTATGATGTATGGAAAGAGGTGTTATTTGGCAGAACCTGTTATGGCCGGACTAGAGGGAGTTGTGAGTGGATCGAGAATGAATCCGAACTGCCTTCTACCTGCATGTTCCTTCCTTTGAGTGTCCGGGATAATTCCATGCCGCCAGTTCTGTTCTGCGTCTATTGTTAGTTTGCAAATGTGAAATGCTTGAAGACAGCTAGGTGTCCTCTTGTTGTTTGCTACCAAGGTCTCTAATCGGGCCCTTATGTGCCAAGCCGTTAGACCGTGAGGTAGTGCGGACTCCGCAATGGATGTCCGGATAGTTGGTCTGAGTAATTTACCACGTGGAACCTAGTCGACGTGGTTTTTCCCGTTAGCATACGGTAAACTTCTGCATGGTGGGAAGGTGTCAAAGTTTTATTCTTTGGCGTAGCATTTTTGGGTTATCCGAAGACGACCGTTAGAGTGGTGGGCCAATAAAGCTTGGCCTTTGCGCCTTGCATCTTTTAGGAGATGTTATTCGTGGCTTCATGCCCTTGTGCGCTTTGTGTGTTATGGAGCCCCCGGACTACTAGGTCTAGAGGCACTACAATTGACTTGCCGTGGTTTATGTGGTCTTGGGCAGTCGGTCATACTGTTACACTCGGGGGAGGGTCTTGACGAGGCGTCTCCCCTTATTGCTTCCGGCGTGCGACCAGCCACTTTGTTTTGAGGATCCTGCATTCTCTATTGGTATGCTTTGCCGTCCTTCTCGGGGTACCATGAATTCCACACGACTCATCCAGCGTGTGGCTTCGGTCGAGTAGGCTTGTGCTGCTCTTTGTCCATTTAGCGGACTGAGCATTGCCGGACTTGACACCAGCTTCCTTGTCTTGATGTTTATGACCATTGTGTCGAGGCCTGAGGGTGCCTCTTTGTGTCTGCTTCTTCCCTCCTTGGACCGTAGTGATGCATGGGCGTCTGTGTGCGCGCTCGTGGTTTTCCTGCTCGAGTTGAGGTAGCCAGTTGTGCCGTGTGTGTCCTTGATTGGGGCTGTCGAGTTCGTACTTTTCAGCGGCCAGTATCTTGGTCCACCTATCCTCTAGCACATCTTGGTCAGCTTTAAGCTGCTCTTGCTTCCTTTGCAGGCTCCTTGCAGTAGCCATGAGCTGTCGCTTGAAGCGAACTTGTTCCACTGGGTCTTCCGGTACGCCGAATTCGTCATTGCCGAGGCTTGCCTCGTCGTCAGAGGGGTGTGTGTAATTGTCCCTCTCCAAGCATCCCATCGTCATCGGTCCGGCCTGCTTGAGTGTAGGCCGACTAGGGTTGTATTTATCTTCGGCACCATCCAGACTGCTCTCGTTTCCGGGGCCGTCCTTGATGTGGCGGGGTTGGAGTGACGCTGATAACGCACATGTTTTATTTTTCTCCCTGAGGGGTTGTCCTCCGTTGCCTCACCGCCACTGGTTTCCTTTGGGGTGTCCACCATATATATGTCGTATGAGGAGGTGGCCGTCCACAGCCCAGTGAGTGGTGGCTCCTGTAATTCTCCTGCATCGTCGTCCATACCATCGATGTTTTCGGAGTCAAAGTCAAGCACGTCGGTTAGATCATCGATCGTGGCAATGAAGTGGGTGGTGGGTGGGCAACGAATTCCGTCGTTGTCTGCTTCCCACTCGAGTCGGACATAGTTCAGCCCGGAGTCTCCTGAAAAGGAGAGAGACTTCAATAAGTCCAGCATGTCGCTGAAGGGCGAGTGCTGAAAGACGTCCGCCGCGGTGAACTCCACCACCGGAGCCCAACCAGGATCGGCGGGCTCGGGGACGCGCGGACCGGAACCTGCATCCAGATTTGAATCCGGGGGTCCGGAGTCACAGGCTCCCTCAAAGGTGAGACCTGTGTTCGGCTCCATGGTCGCTGAGGGCATGGCCTGCGGGGCGGGGTCTAGCCCTCCGTCCTTACGCGAAGCAACCTGCCCCGGATTTAGATCTGAGGCCTCTGCCGGGGTGATGTCCCGAGCAACGTCCGACAGTAGGTCTAAGCCGTGCTCATCGTGACTGTTCGGCGTTTCTGGCGCTGGCCCGAATCCGTCGAAGATTAATTCTCCGCGGATATCCACCGTGTAGTTCAGGTTTCCGAACCTGATTTGATGGATAGGGGCATAGCTATCGATCTGCACTAGGTGGCCAAGCGAATTGGCCCGCAGCACAGAGCCGCCGAACACAAAGATTTGTCCGGGGAGGAAAGTCTCACCCTGGACAGCGCCGTTGATGATGATTGAAGGAGCCATCAAGCCTGACAACGACGACACTGAGGAAGTCTCAATGAAAGCACCAATGTCGGTGTCAAAACCGGCGGATCTCGGGTAGGGGGTCCCGATCTGTGCGTCAAGGCTGATGGTAACAAGAAGTAAGGGACACAGATGTTTACCCAGGTTTGGTTTCACATCCCAAGCTTCTGGGGCTGCCTAGTGTTTCCATCATGTTTAAATTTTTGAAACATGAACTGAGGAAATTTGGAAGCCTCAAAAACTTAAATAAAAGAAGGGCAAAACCCCTAAAATCTCATCCATTGTTCCCAAAATGTTCTTCTTAAATGTTTGATAATTTTGGCAAGGGTTCTGGTCCCAACCAAAATATTGAACATTTTTAAGGACTTAATCTTGGGACTTTGAATTTAAATCATTAGCTATTTGAATTTGAATTATATTCATATAATTAGAATATAACTTCAAATACCCCTGAAATATTTTATGAGCTTTTGGAAAAGTCCATCTAGCAAAATAAAAATATTCAGAGGAGTTTTTGGCATTCTTTGAATTGTTTTAAATTCAAAACAGTGGCAAAAGATTAAAAAAACACAAAAACAGAAAAACAATAAAAGAACAGAAACTCACCTATAACTTACGTGGCATTCTAGGCCACTTGGCGGCCCAGCTGAGCTGGCCGGCCCAGCCCACCTCCTCCCCTCCTGTCGTCTTCCTCCCCTCGCCCCAAGGCAGCTCGGTGGCGAGTGCTGCCGTCACCGTGGCCTCCTCCCTGCCTGCTTCACCCCCTCCCCGACCCTTCTAGCGATGCCACGGGGACGCCCGTGACCGCTCTCCCCTCTCCCTCGCACCCTGGCCTCTCCACTCCTCTCTAGCTCCTCCCCCTGCACCACCGAGCGCAGCCGACGCCGCCGACGCCGATTACCGCGGCCACAACCAACCCCGAGCCTCCCCGACGCGTCCCAAAGCTCCGCCTCGACCTACTCTTCCTCCTCACCGCACCAAGCGACGCCGGGAGCCCTGCAGTGATGCCGACGCCGTCGTCTTCAACCTTCGGCTCCGAGGATCGCCGCCATCGATATGCCGCCGTCTCCGCCTCCCCGAGCTCGCTGAGACCGTCTCCGACCCCGCTGTGAGCTCCGCCTTCTTCTCCCCTGTTCCCCGTGCCCGTACGCACCCTCTCGCCGCCCTAGTCACCAGAGACGATTGCTCCTCGCCGCCGGCCATGGCGTAGCCGTGGCCACAGCCACGCAAGCTCGCTTCCGAGCACACCACCATGCTCCACACCTCACCAGGAGCACGTAGCACACACCAACGCCTCCCCTAGAGCCCTGCATCGCCTAACCCGCCGTTGGCCGAACTTCGGCCGCCGCCGCGAGCTTGATTCCGGCGAGCCCGGTCGACCTCAGCCCCTCCCGGTTGCTTAGATGGATGCGGCTGAGCGCCAGCTAGGCGTAGATGATCTCTGCCGCTGTTTTGGTCGCCGAAGGGCGTTTCCCGAGCCCCTCCGCCGCGTCTAGACTCGCCGGCGGCTAAACGCCGGCGACCGTTGACCGTTGACCAGCGTGGGTTGACCCCACTGCCCAGTTTGACTTTCCCCTCTCTCTCACTGACTTGCGGGCCCCGATCGACTAATTACCCTAGTTAGCACTAACTAACTAGTTAGGTTAGTTACTACAGTCACTAACTAGTGGGCCCTGCCCAGTTAGTTAGGGCTAACTAACTTAGTTAGTTGACTGGGTCACTGACCAGTGGGTCCCACTGGTCAGGTTTGACCTGGTCGACGCCCGTTGACCTGCTGACACCAGATCTACGTCATGCTCAGGCAATTAATCTTTTCTGGAATAAAGATAATCCAGGAAATTCCAGAAATGTACTAAACTTCTAAAAATCATAGAAATTCAACCGTAGCTCCAAATCAAATAATTTATATATGAAAAATGATCAGAAAAATCCAATCTATCCATCTGTACAATTTTCATGCATGTTAGAACAACTTATAGCTGCTGTTTAGGACAATTCAATTAAATGGCATTTAAATAACCACATGTGGAGTTTGAATTTGAATCTTGGATTCAAACCAACTTCATTTAATCTAGTTTTAGTTGCATTAGCACAAACCACAACATATTGCCATGTCACATTCATGCATCATATTTTTGCATTGCATTGATTGTGTTTCTTCTTTGTTTGTCGGTGCTTGTCCCCTCTCAGTAGACGTGTACCAACGATGTGATCGATGACACCGATGAAGAACTATACTATCTTCAGAAGTGGCAGGCAAGCAAAACCCCCTTGTTCATTCCGATACAATCCTACTCTCTCGCTCCTGCTCTCTTTTACTGCATTAGGACAACACCGATTCATCTGTTACTTGCTGCGGTAGCTGAACCCCTTTATCCTTTGCATGACCTGTCATTGCCACAGTAAATAGATGAAACCCACTAGCATGAGTAGGAGTTGTTTGAGCCCGGTTGTGCCTACTCATTCATGCTTGTTTGTCATGCCTGCTACTGCTTAGAGTTGAGTCAGATCTGATTCATCGGGGATGAATCAAAGGTGTGTGAACATGTCCTACTATGTCTGAGCTAAGTGTGTGAACACGATTTGGTAAAGGTAGCGGTGAGAGGCCATGTAGGAGTACATGGTGGGTTGTCTCATTGTAGCCGTCCTCAGGAACTTAGTTCTGTGTTTGTGATCCATGAACAGCTACTACCACACATTGGGTTTCGGTAGCTCGGCCCCTCTCGGCTTATTAAACAACTTGATCTCTGTCCAGGAGTTGCAACTAGTTTCTGGTGTTTGTAGGTAGTGTTAGTAGTCTACCAAGTGGCACCCGGTACAGGTGGGCTTGGGATAGACTAGGCACAGTGGCACGGTGTACCAAGCGTAGATCCACCCATCGAGGTGGGCTTGGGAACCCTGCACACATCATTTGGGGCCGTGAGCGACACCCCGGCCGGATCTCCTTGCGGATGGAACCCGAATAGGCGATAAACCTGGACGAGAGACTTGTGTGGTTAGTCAGGTCATGGCCGACACCCTCGCTGGGCTTTCGCTTGAAGGTTGCCGAGTACATGTCGTGTAAACGGCAGTAAGTGGTGAGAGCGTGTGTGAAGAAGTACACCCCTGCAGGGTTAATATGATCTATTTGAATAGCCGTGTCCGCGGTAAAGGACTTCTGGGTTGCCTGTACAGTTCATAGACAAGTGGAAGTGGATACTCTAAAATACGCAAGATAAGCGTGAGTGCTATGGATGGCGTTCTCGTAGGGAGACGGGAGCGGATCCATAGTGGTGTATTGATATGGTGAATATGTGGACTCGTGTGCGCCACCTCAAAAGAGTTACTTGCAGTCGTAGTTCAGGATAGCCACCGAGTCAAAGCTGGCTTGCTGCAGTCAAACCCCACCATCCCCTTGTTGATAATGATGCATATGTAGTTAGATCTGATGTAAGTCTTGCTGGGTACATTTGTACTCACATTGCTTAATTTATGTTTTTGCAGAGAGACTTCAGTCTCGCTAGTAGTACCGCGTGGACTTCGACGTTTAGCTTGTTACCTCAGCTACGATCTTGTGCCCTCGGCAGGATCTAGTAGATAGTCAGGCTTCTCAGCCTTTTTCATTTGTAGATGTCTATACTCAAACATGTTAAGCTTCCGCATGTGCTTTGACTTGTATGCTCTGAGTGTTGGGTCATGAGACCCATGATTGTAATATCTCGCTCCTCGGAGCCTATTGAATAAAATACTTGAGTCGTAGAGTCATGTTGTGATGCCATGTTGTATTTGCACATATCGAGCATATTGTGTGTATGTTATTGAAATGCTTGGTATGTGTGGGATCTGACTATCTAGTTGTTTATCCTTAGTAGTCTCTCTTACCGGGAAATGTCTCCTAGTGTTTCCACTGAGCCATGGTAGCTTGCTACTGCTCCGGAACACCTAGGCTGGCCGGCATGTGTCCTTCTTCGTTCCTGTGTCTGTCCCTTCGGGGAAATGTCAGGCGATGAATACCGGAGTCCTGTTAGCCCGCTACAGCCCGGTTCACCGGAGTCCTGCTAGCCTAGTGCTACAGCCTGGATTCACTCGCTGATGACCGACACGTTCGATGTTGGGTCATGGATGCCTATCCCTGTAAGTTTGTGCCACTTTGGGTTTACGACTAGCCATGTCAGCCCGGGCTCCTTATCATATGGATGCTAGCAACACTATCATATACGTGTGCCAAAAGACGCAAACGGTCCCGGGCAAAGGTAAGGCGACACCCGTGGGGATACCGTGCGTGAGGCCGCAAAGTGATATGAGGTGTTACATGCTAGATCGATATGGCATTGAGTCGGGGTCCTAACATTCGGGCCCTCTCGATGGAGGTAAAACCCTACTTCCTGCTTGATTAATATTGATGATATGGGTAGTACAAGAGTAGATCTACCACGAGATCGTAGAGGCTAAACCCTAAGAGCTAGCCTATGATGGTATGAATGTAAGTGTGATTGGCCTTCTAAGGACCAACCTCTCTGGTTTATATTGACACCGGAGAGGGCTAGAGTTTACATGGAGTCGGTTACAAGGAAGGAAATATAATATCCAGATCGCCAAGCTTGCCTTCCACGCCAAGGAAAGTCCCATCCGGACACGGGCCAAAGTCTTGAGTCTTGTATCTTCATGCTTCAATAGTCCAGACGTTGTACACAGTCCGGCTGTCCAGATACCCCCTAATCCAGGACTCCCTCAAACGCAGGGACCATCCGACCAGCATCCGTCATGGCGGTTCGGCCGCGTTGGTCCTCGACCCCATCATTGACGGATTCCACCTTACAAGAGTCCTGATGCATGGTGGTAGCAGCCTAAACCTGCTCTATCAGGATACAGTGCCCAAAATGGGCATCGATCCCTCAAGGATCAAACCCACCAAAACCACCTTTAAAGGTGTCATACCAGGTGTAGAGGCCTGTTGCACAGGCTCAATCACACTGGAAGTGGTCTTCGGATTCCCGGACAACTTCCGAAGCGAGGAGTTAATCTTCGATATCGTCCCCTTCCGTAGTGGTTATCATGCACTACTAGGACGAACCGCATTTGCTCGATTCAATGCAGTACCGCATTACGCCTACCTCAAGCTCAAGATGCCCGGACCTCGCGGGGTTATAACAGTCAATGGAAACACAGAGCGCTCCCTCCGTACATAGGAGCACACTGCGGCCCTCGCAGCAGAAGTACAGAGCAGCCTTCTTAGGTAGATCTCTAACTTGGCAATAAAGCCCCCGGACACCTCCAAGTTAGTCTGAAGTACTTTGCAACAGGATCGTCCCGAGCTTGCCTAGCAATTCGGCCTCCGTCCTAGTCCCAGTCAAGCGGTGAAATTTGTACTGCGCGTACATAATTACGCACTTAAAATACCATGGGCATAGGATGAGACACAACTACAATGCGGCCCATAATGCGGCTCAACCGCCCGAGGAGCCATACATTTTCACCCTTTTCTTTCTTTCAGGTCCCTATTTTCCGGAGGCTCCTCCGGTAACCTGACTATTGGACCCATCACGGGACGGAAACACCAAGGAAGCAAGGAGCTTTGACATACAAAGTAATCCCCAGGTGGTCTTTGATAATGATCCCTATACCTGTTTTACATACCCACATGCAGCTCGCCTTTGGTCAGGACATGTCAAATAGTCCTATTTTTCTTATCGCACTGCTTGTATACATACGCTTTGACGTATTATTCAAATAACAATGGAAAATAATGTACATCGTCAGCTTATTATTACATTTCTTTATCTTTTTCCTTGACTTCTTATTTATTACAAATTGCACCCATACATTCTGGTACGTTCAGTCCTCCAGGGGCTTTAGTGTACCCCATAACACGGCAAGAAAAGTCCGAACACTTTCGACAGTGCGGCACGCCGAACTTATAGCATTATATGCATCAGCTCCGAATCATGTCTTGGGTCAATAGTTGGGTTTGCCCGGCTCCCATGTTTTGCTGCCTTACATTCCCCTACATCGGCTAAGGTGGCACAGGGAGAACTGCTGTGATTGTGTCCCAGTTCTTCCGGATGAGCACCTCAGTGGAGAAAGCTGAAAACTGACTGTCATGATGCGGCGAGAGCTGGTCGCTGTCCGAGAGGTCTCAAATCCTTAAAGATTTTTTCCGCTTTGGGCGAGGAATCGGCCTTGTTTGATTTAGCTGTGTATAGCGGCCCAAGTTCGGCCTTCCGAATACTAGGGGCTACGCCAAAATTTAAAATTATAAACTTCTATGGCTAAGTGATAGTGATAAAGCTGTATAGACCGATTGCCTTGTTCGTTGCGCTAAACACCTCCGTAAAGGAACAAAAATTGGGATAAAGAGTGTTTAGATTTATCCCGACCACCGCGGTACTAGTTACATGGGGGCAGAAGCCAACGACTGGCCAACTCTCAAATTTTATAAACGGCCGCACAGAAGGTAATATTTTAAATCAACAAGCGTTATACAACACAAATGAACTCGTTTTCATATTACAGGATCAAATGAGTACATTCATTCAAATATTACATCCTTAGCACATTCCTCCGCACAAGGCAGGCGCCCTTCAGGCCACTGTCATAATACTTTTTGGGGTGGCGGTGCTCCTTGCCCTTCGGCGGCCCCTCCGTCACCAGCTTCTCGGCATCCATCTTTGCCCAGTGCACTTTCGCGCGGGCGAAGGCCCTGTGCGCACCTTCAATGCAGACTGACCGCTTTATGACTTCAAGCCGCAGGCAGGCATTTACAAGCCGCTTCACAAGGCCGAAGTAGCTGCTGGGCAAGGGCTCGACAGGCCACATCCGGACTATAAGGTCCTTCATGGCCAGTTTGGCCGCCTTGTGCAATTCGACCAGTTGCTTCAGCTGGTCGCTCAAGGGCATCGGATGTTCGGTCCCAATATATTGAGACCAGAACAACTTCTCCGTCGAGCTCCCTTCTTCGGCCCGGTAGAACTCTGCGGCATCCGATATGTTGCGCGGTAGATCTACGAATGCTCCTGGAGAGCTCCCAATTCGGGTAAGTAAAAGGGAAGTCTCCTTCACATGCTTGCTTTGCATAATGAATGCCTTACCCGCCGCTATCTTCTTGACCACCTGAATCTCCTAGAGGGCCCTTTGGGCTTCGGCTTTGGCGTCTCACACACTCTAGAGGGCCTCAGCAAGGTCGGACTCTCGCGTCTTAGAGTCATGCTCCAAGGACTCGTATTTTTTGATGAAATCCTGGAGTTCATGCTGGACCTCGTCGACATGAGCCTCTTATTTCTCGCGCTCTGTGCACTCCTTGGCCGCTTTGTCTTCGGCCTCGGATAACGCCTTCTTAAGGGCCGCCACTTCGGTCATGGCCCCTATTAAAGTTCATGACGCTTCTACGAGCTGAAACCATTTTTTTCTTTATCAATATATAGACGGGGTATCACTTACCTTTGTTCTCCTCGAGCTGCCTCTTCACGGGGCCGAGCTCTTCCTCGGTCCGCTCCAGGTCCCGCTTCAGTCCGGAGACCTCCGCAGTACGAGCGGCAGCAGCCTGCAGCGACGCCTGCTTATTCAATTCACATAGACATATTCTGATTAGACTCCTTCAGATGTTAATTGATCCTCTGTTCGGCCTTTCTTTCCGAACACCAAACAGAGCATCAGGGGCTATTGTCTATACTATGATACTTTCTTAAAATTTTATTACTTACCTCAAAGCCCGTCAGGAGGCTGGCGTAGGCTTCGGTCAATCTGCTTTTGGCGGACCGGACCTTCTCAATCACCATACTCATAAGAGTACGGTATTCTTCATCAATGGAAGCACTTCCAAGTGCTTCCAGCAAGTTGTCCGATGCCTATGGATGGACAGAGGTCATCGGCACGGGCGACTCGCCCCCCTTAGGAAGAGGCTGCCTGCCCATATCCGGAACCACTGGGGGTTCCGGAGCAATATCCGACCGGGGGTCAAACTTGCTACGGCCCCCGTCATCAGAATCCATGGGGGTCTTCCCTCCCATGTGCCCAGCGTATGGGATTTTGCCTTGGGGCATCTCCAGAACCGTCTCCCCTGGTCCCGTATCCTCTGATGCAACACCTCGGTGTCGTCCGCGGGCTTGGAGGAGGAGGCTGTCGAGAGTGAATCACTATTCATCGCCGACTGGCCTAGAGACCCATCCGAAGAGGATATGTTGATGTGGGCTTTGGCCGGACTGCACGAGAATGTTTGACATGATAAGAAGCAATAAGGCAAAACATACCGGAAGTATTATAGTGTCTGGATACTTACGACTTCGCCAGGAGCTTGTCCCTGGGAAACCACTCCTCGACGCTGTAGGTGGCTATGGTGGAGTGGTCCGGAGGGAACGTCTTTCCCTTCTTGGACCCTTCGGCCTCCCCAGACGGGGCTGCCTTCCTTTTCTTCTCCCCCCCGGTTGGGGGGGAGGGATTTCCTATTCCTCCTCCTTGTTTTCGTTGGAGGAGCGCACCTCGGTGTCTTCGGACGATGATTCTAATACAACCTTGCGCCAGAGACCTTTCCTGGTCCCCGCAGCCTTCTTCTTGGCCTTTTTCTTCGGCACCTCATAGGGCGCCAAAAACAGCATCTCCGTTAAGAGAGCCAATGCGGGATCTTCGGGTAATGGAGCCGGACAGTCAATCCGCTCAGCTAACACCACCCGGTCCTGCTAAATTGGCATGGAGGTTTAGATTCCCCCCGTGGATGTACTAGTAAAAAGCACGTCTTGCAAAATATAAAAACTCACCGGATTGGCGGGGCGCCTTGCGCTGAGTCCGCGATCTTCGGCTGTGGGCGGAGGTACCTCGGTGGTCTTGAACAACACCTTCCAGACATCTTCGTGCGTTGTGTTGAAGAGCTCTCGCAGCGTCTGGTGTTCGGTCGGGTCGAACTCCCACATATTGAAAGCCCGTCTCTAACATGGAAGGATCCGGCGGATGAGCATGACCTGAACCACGTTGACAAGCTTGATTTTCTTGCCTATCATATTTTTGATGCAGGTCTGGAGTCCGGTCAGCTCCACCGATGAGCGCCACGCTAATCCCTTCTCTTTCCAGGAGGTGAGCCGCATGGGGATGCTAGATCGAAATTCGGGGGCCGCCGCCCAGTTGGTGTCGCGTGGCTCAGTGATATAGAACCACCCCGATTGCCACCCCTTCACGGTCTCCACATAGGAGCCTTTGGGCCAGGTGACATTGGGCATCTTGCCTACCATGGCGCCTCCGCACTTTGCTTGCTGGCCAACCACCACCTTCAGCTTCACGTTGAAGGTCTTCAGCCATAGGCCGAAGTGGGGCATAATGCGGAGGAAGGCCTTGCACACGATGATGAATGCCGAGATGTTGAGGATGAAATTGGGGGTCAGATCATGGAATTCCAGCCCGTAGTAGAATATGATCCCGCGGACAAATGGGTGGAGGGGGAATCCCTGTCCGCGGACAAAGTGAGAGAGAAATACTACCCTCTCCTAAGTCTTCGGGGTAGGAATGATCTGCCCTTCGGTAGGGAGCCGGTGCGCGATGTCTGCGGCTAGGTATCCGGCTTCCCAAAGCTTCGTGATGTCCTCCTCCTTAATGGAGGAGGCCATCTACTTGCCTCCCGCTCCGGACATGCTTGGAATGACTTTGCAGAGAAAGAGAAAGCTTGGGCGCTAGGGCTCGAGTGAGGGGGAATGGATGAGCAGAGGAAGAAGAAGACGTGGGTGGAGAAAGGTGAATCCTTATCTCTTTATAAAGGCGGTAGAAACCATGCGCCTCCCCACTTGGCCCGTAAACTCGCTTATTCCCCAAGCGTCGTATTGATGGCGTGGTTGGGTTACCCACACCTGTATTGATGAGAATCCCGTGATAAGGGGACACAATCTTTGCTTCGACAAGACGTGCCAAGGAAACCACCTCGCAATATGTGTAGTAGCTGGTTGAGAAAAATGGTTCGAATGATAACCGGGCCGTGGCGTGATGTCATGCTGTGAAAAGCTGTCAGCAGATTGGATTTGTGGAATATTGTACTCTCTACGGTGGTATGTGGAATTTGTTTTGCAGAGCCGGACACGATCCTTGCGTTCAAAATCTTCTATGGAGTATTCGGAAAAGGAACCCGCCTTGCAATGCTGAAGACAATCTGCACGCCGAACTCATCGTCATTGAAGCCTGGTTCAAGGTCTACTGAGGGAGTCCTGGATTAGGGGGTCCTTGGACATCCGGACTATGTACTTGTGCCGTTCTGTTGGACTATGAAGATACAAGATTGAAGACTTCGTCCCGTGTCTGAGGTGGGACTCTCCTTTGCATGGAAGGCAAGCTTGGCAATTCAGATATGTAGATCTCCTTCTTTGTAACCGACTCTGTGTAACCCTAGCCTCTTCTGGTGTCTATATAAACTGGAGGGTTTACTCCATAGGACAACAACAATCATAATCATAGGCTAGCTTCTAGGGTTTAGCCTCTACGATCTCGTGGTAGATCAACTCTTGTAATACTCATATGATCAAGATCAAGAAAGCAGGAAGTAGGGTATTACCTCCATCGAGAGGGCCCGAATCTGGGTAAACATTTTGTCCTCCGCCTCCTGTTACCATTAGCCTTAGATGCACAGTTTGGGACCCCCTACCTGAGATCCGCCGGTTTTGACACCGACACCTGCGGTCTCGAAGAGACACGCAAGCCGCCTCTTTACTGTTCACCGCAAGATGACGCAAGCATGCTTCAATCACCCCCCCCCCCGCATGATCCCCGCGTCATGCTTTCAACGTGGGTCGTGGGGAAGTGCAGCGAACAAAAAAAGTTACAACGGTAAAAACCGCCACGCCTGCCCGCGCACCGTTTTGGGCCTAGCCCAACAACACGTTGCGCTTATGTGTGGCCCAGGCCCGGGGGCTCCTGTCGGTGTACTAAAGTAGGGGCACTCCTTTGTACCCCTTACTTGTGCAAGGGCAGTCAGAGCCACGCCCACGGCCATGCTTAGCAGGGCAGAGGGAGGAGTCAAAGCCGCAAGATGGTCAAAGCAACACAGACACAAAGAGCAAGAGGGCGAGGTGGTTTCCCCTAGCAAGACCCTTGCCGTGTGGCCTCCACAGCCCCGGCAAGGACCTTGCCGGGACAGCTTGCCAACACCAACGGAGCACGCCGCCCTCGAGCCCAAGCTATCCGACGACCCCACTGGAACCAAGGCTCGGGAGGCACCTCCATTATGGCATGCAGATCTTTGTGAAGATCATGAACACTCCAAGTTAGATGAGGGTTACAAGACGACGAACCTCGGTGAGATCCTTGCCGAGAAAACACACAAGACCACCGGCAAGTCCTTGCCGGGGACGACTGAGGGAGTCCTGGATTAGGGGGTGTCCGGCTGGCCGGACTAAGACCTTTGGCCGGACTCCTGGACTATGAAGATACAAGATTGAAGACTCCGTCCCGTGTCTGGATGGGACTTTCCTTGGCGTGGAAGGCAAGCTTGGCGATACGATATGAAGATCTCCTCCCATTGTAACCGACTCTGTGTAACCCTAGCCCTCTCCGGTGTCTATATAAACCGGAGAGTTTTAGTCCGTAGGACGAACAACAATCATACCATAGGTAGCTTCTAGGGTTTAGCCACTCCGATCTCATGGTAGATTTACTCTTGTACTACCCATATCATCAATATTAATCAAGCAGGAGTAGGGTTTTACCTCCATCGAGAGGGCCCGAACCTGGGTAAAAACATCGTGTCCCTTGTCTCCTGTTACCATCCGCCTAGATGCACAGTTCGGGACCCCCTACCCGAGATCCGTCGGTTTTGACACCGACATTGGTGCTTTCATTGAGAGTTCCACTGTGTCGTCACCATCAGGAAGGATGCCACATCCCGTCTTTAAAGACGGCGTCGTTGCTAAAGGAGCTTTGGCTGTCGGCCAAACTCTCCGGCTAGGCAGGTTTTTGATGACCGCCTATCCGGCTGCCGTGCCGACGATGACCTCTCGGGCCATCGAAAGCAATCTTCACATCAGCTCGGAGCTTACCGAGCAGTTAGATCCGATGGAGCTCCTCTCCCTGAACGAGCTCTTGGATCGCATCGCTGCCCTGGGAGTCGCTACTGATTACGACCAGATTGGGCTTAAACCCGATCAGAGAGAGATTGACTCTCCCCAGGTCACCCATCACGTCAAAGTGGTGGAAGAACAATGCGGCGAGTCTTCGCCCGCCCTAAGGACCAGATGTGTCCGGATCCCCGATCCCTCCAAGCCCGACACCTGTGGAGGGGAGGATGTCGCCCAAACCCTGAACCTAAAGTCAGGCAGCAGGCCCGATTCATTGAATAATGTCCAAGAAAGCAAGCTTCCAAATTCGGAAGCCGCTTGGCCCCTGAATCTTACATCGGGCAGGGTTCCGGATTTAATTCCACCCACCCACCCAACTATGCGGGATTTATCCCTAATACGGCAAGAGCCCGGTGAAACAGTACACCACTACTGGGCTAGATTCCTCCTGGTTATGAGCAGGATAAAGGACTGCCGCGAGAAAGAAGCAATTTCACTCTTCTGTAACAACTGCACGGACATCGGAATCCTCAACACAATAAGTCGCCGCGAAATTACACGATTCACCGACTTGACATCCATAGTACGAAAGTACTGTGCGACTGAAAGCGTTCGGAAAACCGAAGACAAATTCTGGGACAATCCGGCCCCGAATACAACACCAGTCCAAAATAAAAGGGTGTATTATCGCCAGGCATCTAAGCAAAACATCAAAAAACAAAAACCCTCTACAGGGTACGGGACCGTACTGGAAGGATGGCTCAATGGACCCTGTAAAATTCATAATTCAGGGGAAGCCACACCAACACACAACCTTAGAGCATGTTGGATACTGCGGCAGGTGGCCCGAAGTGGCGAGGAGCTTTTAACTCCACCACCCGAAGAATACCTCCCCAGTACGGTGTCGACAGTCTTTGAGACCTTCACATCAAACAATGCAAGGAAACAGATGCTCCGCAACCTTGTCAAAGTCTACCAATTAGCAACAATAAACCCATGGAGTGACATGGCTATCACAGTTAATGCTAGTGACGAACCTAAATTCCGGACAGCCCGAGCACCAGCCGCATTGGTCCTCAGTCTGATAGTGTACGGCTTCCGACTCACAAAGGTACTCATGGACGACGGCAGCAGACTCAACCTCATCTACGAGCAAACCCTGCGAAAAATGGAAATTGACTGGAGCCGCATTGAGCGAAGCAACACAACTTTTCGAGGAATAATTCCAAGCCGGGAAGCATGCTGTTCAGGAAAAATCACATTGGATGTGGTGTTCGGCACGCCGAATAATTACAGATCCGAGGAGGTCACGTTTCAAGTGGCCCTGTTCAGCAGCGGATAACACGCTCTGCTAGGGCGAGAAGCATTTACAATTTTCCAAGCCATACCCCATTATGGATACATGAAGCTCAAAATGCCCAGACCCAACGGAATCATCACTCTCGCAAGTGATCCGGACATAGCGCTCCGCGCTGAAAACAAGAAAGCCGCACTGGCCCTGGAGGCATTATCCGAGGCCCTAGCGGCCAAGGAACTAACTGCGTTGCGCTCCACGGTGGACAGGGACGATGTGATACTAGACAAGAGATCCAAGTCCACCTCTTTCAAACCAGCAGACGAGATAGTCAAATTCCAAGTCCATCTAGCGGACCCTACAAAAATGGCCTCCATCGGGGCACAACTAAAACCCGATGTAGACGCCGCACTTCGAGACTTCCTACGAGAAAATTGGGACATTTTTGCCTAGCACCCCTCAGATATGCCAGGAATCCCACGCAGGCTGGCTGAGCACAGCCTGAACATCCTAAAAGGATTTAAACCCGTCAAGCAGACTCTACGGCATTTTTCCGAACCCAAGAGACAAGCCATGGGAGAGGAGCTAGCAAAACTTCTAGAAGCCGGATTCATCAGGGACATAAAACATCCGGACTGGCTAGCAAACCTGGTGATGGTACCTATGTGTCAATTTCAAAGACCTAAACAAGGCCTGTCCAAAGGACCCTTTCCCACTCCCCCGAATTGATCAAATCATCGATGCCACCGTCAGACACGACTCATTGTGTTTCCTCGATGCATACTCTGGCTACCACCAAATCAAGATGGCAGAGTCAGACCAAGCCGCAACGGCATTCATCACCCCATACGGCCCATTCTGCTTCAACATGATGCCTTTCGGGCTCAAAAATGCTGGCGCAACATATCAGCGCATGATTCAGACATGTCTGGCCAACCAGATTGGCAAAACAGTTGAAGCATACGTAGATGTCGTGGTCGTCAAAACAAAATACGTCGATACTCTAGTAGACGACTTGAGGCTCACGTTCGAAAATCTCCGAACATATGACATTAAGCTCAACCCGGAAAAATGCGTTTTCGGCGTACCAGCCGGAAAGCTCTTGGGCTTCATCGTATCCGGTAGAGGAATTGAAGCAAACCTAGCCAAGATCCGAGCTCTGTCACAATTGGATACCCCAAAGGACCTCAAACAATACAAAAATTGACAGGATGCGTGGCGGCTCTAAGCCGCTTTATCTCCCGCTTAGGAGAAAAGGCATTACCCCTCTATCGCCTCCTGCGGCGCACCGACCACTTCGAGTGGACGGATGCCGCCACGACTAGACTCGAAGAAATAAAAGCCATAATGGCAACAAATCCGGTCCTGGCCGCGCCCAACACGGGTGAACCAATGCTATTATACATCGCGGCAACCCATCAAGTTGTAAGCGCGGTGCTCGTCGTCGAACAAGAAGCGGACGAACACAAGTTCCCCCTCCAAAAACCAGTGTACTACGTGTCCACTGTACTAACTCCATGCAAGTCACGGTACCAGCATTATCAAAAGATAGCGTACGCGGTGTTCATGGCATCCCGGAAGCTGCAACACTACTTTCAAGAGTGCTCCATAACAGTGGCATCCGAAGTACCCCTAAACGATATTATAAACAACCGCGACGCAACGGGCCGGATTGCCAAATGGCCCATCGAGCTCCTCCCGTTCGACATAACCTACAAGCCAAGGCGAGCTATTAAGTCGTAGGTTTTGGCCGACTTCATCGCCGAATGAACTGAAGCCGAACTCCCTAAAGAGTATGGCGCATACTCCAACTGGATCATGCACTTCGACGGCTCCAAAATGTTGGCTGGCCTGGGGGCTGGCGTCATTATGACGTCCCCAACCGGAGACACAGTCCAATACATACTTCAGATAATGTACATGGATTCCAACAACGCAGCCGAATACGAGGCCCTTTTACATGGCCTCCGGATGGCAGTCTCCATGGGCATTCGATGCCTAGAGGTCCGCGGGGATTCAAACCTCGCAATATCCCAAATAAATAGAGACTTCGACGCCAAGGATCCGAAATGGCAGCTTACCGCAACGCCATCTTAAAGATGTCAGCTCGGTTTCAGGGGCTGGAATTTCATCACATAGCCCGGGAAAATAACCAGGCAGCAGACGTGTTGGCACGCATTAGCGCCAAGTGCGAGGCCGTCCCTCCCAACATCTTCCTAGAAAGGCTGTTTAAGCCATCCGTATTATGGGAAGGAGAATCTGGAAACAATAGCCCGGACACAACTACACAGCCCCCCACCGAACATTCTGACACAGTTGGGGGCTCTGCCAACGAAACAACACCGTCAGCCCATGCAATAATGGCAGTAATTGCCCCTTGGACAGAACCATTCCTAGCCTACCTAACTAGGCAGGGACTTCCCGAGGACCAAAACGAGGCCCGCTGCATAGTGTGGCGATCTAAAGCCTACAAAGTCCACGAGGGAGAGCTTTACAAGAAAAGCACAACCGGAGTCCTTCAAAGGTGTATCTCCGAAGAGGAAGGGCGAGACCTTTTGGCTGAAATTCATGCCGGACTCGGCGGGCACCACGCCGCAGCCCGGGTCCTTGTAAGCAAGGCCTTCCGTACCGGATTTTATTGGCCAACGGCCCGGGCAGACGCTCAGGACTTAGTGCAACGATGTGTTGGTTGCCAGTTATTCGCCAACCAAAGCCACAAGCCGCCTACCGCCCTACAAACTATACCCATTACCTGGCCTTTCGCGGTCCGGGGGCTTGACATGGTCGGACCCCTTAAAGGAGGAACCCACAAGGAAAAATATCTACTGGTCATGGTGGACAAATTCACCAAATGGATAGAAGCCAAGCCTGTAAAGACGGCCGAATCTGGACCAGTGATAGACTTCATATCCGGGGTCGTACACCGTTACGGCGTCCCCCACAGCATCATAACCAACAACAGCACAAACATAATGGCCGATGAAGTCAAACTTTGGTGCAAAAACATGGGCATCAAGCTCGACTATGCTTCAGTCTATCACCCTCAAACTAACGGTCAAGTCGAACGGGCCAACGGTCTCATTATGAGCGGCATCAAACCTAGACTAGTGCAATCCCTCAAGGAATCTAACACGCACTAGGTAGAGGAGCTTGACTCCGTACTCTGGGGGCTGTGGACCACGCCGAATCGCACTACTAGATTCACACCATTTTTTATGGTATACGGCGCTGAGGCAGTACTGCCATGCGACATAATCCATGACTCACCTCGAGTGCGCATGTACGAAGAAAGAGAAGCCGAGCTCGATCGGCAGGATAGCTTGGACGCATTGGAAGAGGAGTGCGACATGGCAACAGCCCATTCTGCATTCTATCAATAGCAAGCTCGAAGATACCAAAGCAGAGAAGTACGGGCCAAAACCTATAATGTTGGCAAACTAGTTCTACGCCTGCCGGACAAGAAAAAGGATAAATTAAAGCCCAAATGGGAGGGCCCCTTCATAATCGACCAAGTACTGACCGGCGGAGCGTACCGTCTGCAAAACGCATCGGATAACCGACTCGAGCCGAATCCATGGAACGCAGCACGCCTACTAAGATTCTACGCCTAGCGCCGGACTCCGTGTTCGTTTCCTTCCTCCGTCCCTTTTGTTTTATTTTTTATTTTTATTTTTTATTGGCAGTCCGGGATTTTGTTCCTTCTCCCTACCCCCCTTTTCTCACAAGCCCTTAGGGGCTTGCCTGTGCATTGTTCGCACATACCCGACGCGCTACCTGCGCTCATAATACCTGGGGGCTTCTTTACCAAGAAGTCTATATAAAACGGGCCTCGTGCCCAAAACATGTGTGATGCTTCCGCATGAACCTTTTATACACCATTATATGCATCGATATGACTTAAGTTTTGGCCAAGCTGGGTTGCCTGGCTCCTGTGCTTACCCCTACGTCCCCGTTCGTTCGGCTAGGTGGTAAAGGGAGCACCTCTGCGATTGTTACTGCCGGATCAGTCGGATGTGTACCTCAGACTGGGTGAAGCCGAAAGCTAGCGTTCATAAGGGAATATTCGGTCGGTGAACTAAAAGATGATCTTTCGTATTTATTCATTCGCCCCCAGATGCTTTTCTGCTCTTTCTGGCAGTTCGGACATGCACTTTAGGGCATGCCTCCCAGGGAAAGGAACCCCTAACGGAACTATTCTCCCTGGAAGATGTTTCTTACTAACCATGTAATATAACATAACTAGTTGGGCGCTTGTCTGCTAAAGCACTTATGACCCCTACGCCTTGTCTCCATGCATGCCCCAGTTCTTACATAATCGAGAGGGTATTCGGACACACTCCGGACTATAGGGTCCAGAGGTCGAAGCGAAAAGGTCCGCAATGAAAAACGATCTACAATCCGGCTAGAAGGCATTTTTAATGTCACTTTTACAGAGTCAATCTGACTCGGCATATTCTTCTTCAATACCATCCAACAAGCGGTCTAATTTACAGTCCTGTTGGGAATACTTTGCAGCCAGCTCCACCTGGCCATATGCTAAGCTGACTGGGATCTCCTTTCCGTCCGGACCTACCAGGCCGACCTCTGCCATGTGGTTTGGGTCAGCCTTCGTGTACCGAGTCTTCACCATGGCCCAGCCTCCCTGGCACCTTGACGGCAAGCCGATATCTTCCACAACCGGAAGCGCTGTTGCACTCCCTCCAGCTTCTTTGTAAGCTCCTCAAGGCCTTCGGGCACGGAGAGGGATGGCCACATAGCCTGGATGACGCTTTGCATTGCCTGCCGAACTCGTTCGTGTAGTTGCAACAACTCGGGAAGAAGGTCTCCCATTGAACTGGGCATTTCCTCTACAGGACGACCCGTCAGCAGACCTACAGACATAGCTTTGTTAATCGACTTCCTCGCCAAATTCTTTTTTCGAAGATTCGTTCAAGCACTTACTAAAAATGCCGCGTCGAAGTCGCCGATTCTCCTACACGGAAGAAGACAGCTGAACGCGAAGATCTTTCAGTTCCTCGCCCAGCTGGGTATTGGTGTCTTGAAGCTTGTTCTTCTCTTGCCTCGCCCTTGTCAGCACGCTCTCGCCAGCCTTTAGTTGGCGTAGGAGTTGTTGCTTGTTCGGATTTACTCCGGCCTCATCTGCATTATTATCGTCAGGCTTGCACGCCTGCTGCATTTCAAAATAGAAGTATCTTTCGAAGCATATATTACCTGCGGGCGTCCCCGTGACATTTTCTGAAGTGACCAATGCGGCCTCGAGCTGGGACTTGCACTCTTCGAGCTCCTGGGACAATTGCGTATTCTTCTTTGTAAGACACTGCATAGCACATGATCCTTCAAACAGTTATCTTCACTATTTCAAGTCTCGGGGGCTACTGACATATATAACCTTCAATTCTACTCACCTGTATGTCTTTCACATACTGCTCCGTGGCTCTGGCTAGACCATTTTGAGCAGCACGGAGATACGCATCTCCTGTATTAAAGGCGTCCAACGCCTCTGGGGAAAAACACGTGTCACGAAGAACAGTCCAGCGACGCCTATGGTTCAGGGCACTCTCCACCTCTGAATTAGTGGCAGATAGCCCGTCGGCGTCCTCTGTCGGAGGAGCGCCCGAGGCGCGTCCCATGTCCGCCTCCGCTTCCGGACCCGGCCTCGAACCTTAGCCGGCGGACATAGTCCGGCGAGCTCTCTTCTTTCTAAGAAAATCATGAGCATTAGTAAGACTCAAGGGCATAAACCCTAGGCGTCAAATTCGCACGCCATACCGTTGCGCCGGAATCTTGATCTAGTCCGCACTTCTTTTTGGCCCGCCTGGTTTCGGCGGCCCTTGTTGGCTGCTCACCGTGGGCTCGGCCTTCCGCCTCAAGGATTTACCCTGCGAAACGCTATTAGTTTACGGCATGCAAGATAAAGCATGAGAATATGGGGACTTCGGCCTTAGTTACCTTGGAGGTTGGGAGTAGTCCGGGATAGTCTGCCGTGATGGCCACCAAGGAGTTATCCTTGCTCAATTGATGAAATACTCCATCAATCAACTCCACGCATAAGTCCGGATCTTCTTGGGAGTCCGGATCGAGGGACTGTTCCAGGTCCTCGGGTTGTGGAGCAGGGCTGTTTATTTCCTTCACAGCCTGGCGCAGCTCCTGTGTTTAAACATTACTAGACTAAGTACTCAACCACGGGAATTTCAAAAGCGGATAGGCAAGTGACAGTGTCCGCTCACCCAACTAGGTGGATTGTACATGGAGAATCCGCCTTCCGGGTTGACACGGAGGAATTCTTCCTCTTCCCCCTTGTACAAAGCGGATAAGATTCTCGTTAAAGTGGCGGCCGAATCTGGCCCCTTGCGACCACACCGGGTAGCGTCATCCTCCCTGTTGAAATCCCACATGGGGTGGCCTCTGTATTGAAGCGGCTGCACCCCTCACGTAATGCATATGGCCATGACCTTGATCATGGTCAGTTCGAAATGAGCCAACAACCTTATCCGGCTCATCAGGTACAGGACATCCCTGTCAGCTTCCCTCTGAGGGTTCCGCGGGCGCCAACTCAGGCGCTTCTTCAACGGGGCATTATTGAACTCGGGGAGGCCGATCCGTATAGGTTCCAGCAGGGGGACGTCATCTATATAAAACCACTCTGAGGGCTAGTCTTCGGACACCTTCTTTGGGGTACCGGATAGATATCCGGTCCCGGCGATGCACCATAGTTCGGCTCCGCCCACCTGATAAATAGACCCCTCCTGAGAATGGGGCACCAGGCAAAACAACCTCTTCCACAGCATGAAATGGGCCTCCACACCCAAGAACAGCTCGTAGAGGGCCACAAAGCCCGCGATGTGCAAAAGGGAGGCGGGCGTGAGGTTATGTAGCTGGAGGCCATAGAACTCCAGCAACCCTCAGAGAAACGGATGAATCGGAAATCCTAGTCCTCTCATCAAATAAGGGACTAAGCATACCCGCTCTCCTTGACATGGATTGGGGACGCCCTCCGCCTACTCTCCGCCACTATAGGCGGCAATCCCGGCTCGAACTGGGACCATATATGCGAGGGGGAGAAGCCCCTTGGACTGAAGCACTACTAACTCGCTATGCGAGACGGAACACTGCCACCAATCTCCGGGCCGAGGGCTGGAGGGGCGAGAGGAGGAGCGGCACCGACTGGCCATGATGGAATGGATCTTTGTCAGAGGCGCTCTGATGAAGACTCGTGGAGGGAAGATGGTTCGAATTGGATCTAAATCCCCGTCTCTTTTATGGGTGGCTCATTAACGCAACCAGGGGTAAGTGAAAAGAAAATCCCCTGGCTTTTCGCATTCGTTTGACGCGTGGAAGATGGTCATTATGGGGCACAAAAGCCGAGGAGGATAACACACACTAGAAGCCGGACACTATTCGACGGATACAGGGAATTTGAAGGAGAACCCACCTTGCAATGCCGAAGACAACTTGCGCGCTGGACTCGTCGTCATTGAAGCCTGGTTCGGGGGCTACTGAGGGAGTCTTGGCTTAGGGGGTGTCCGGCTGGCCGGACTCCTGGACTATGAAGATACAAGATTGAAGACTCCGTCCCGTGTCCGGATGGGACTTTCCTTGGCGTGGAAGGCAAGCTTGGCGATACGATATGAAGATCTCCTCCCATTGTAACCGACTCTGTGTAACCCTAGCCCTCTCCGGTGTCTATATAAACCGGAGAGTTTTAGTCCGTAGGACGAACAACAATCATACCGTAGGCTAGCTTCTAGGGTTTAGACACTCCGATCTCGTGGTAGATCTACTCTTGTACTATCCATATCATCAATATTAATCAAGCAGGAGTAGGGTTTTACCTCCATCTAGAGGGCCCGAACCTGGGTAAACACATCGTGTCCCTTGTCTCCTGTTACCATCCGCCTAGACGCACAGTTCGGGACCCCCTACCCGAGATCCGCCGGTTTTGACACCGACAACGACCACAACGCCACGGCAAGACCCTTGCCGGGGCCCCGGCAAGGTTTTTGCCGAGGACATCCGTGGGGCCATAGCGAGGCGCACTCCTGCCAAGTTTCCACCAGCGCTCCCATGCAGCTGCCAGCCCACCAGCTAGGCAGGCACCTGCGTGTCGACGTGAGGCTTCCAAGCAAACTCAGCGCATGCCTACGTGGTGGCATGCAAATCTTTGTGAAGGCCCTACCACCGCGCCACCTTAGCAGCCTGACAGCCTACATGGCGCTGACCGCCTCGCGAGCCCGGGCGCGTGTCGAAGCGGGGCAAGGCGGCGGTAAAGTGAGGAGGACACCTAAGGGGCGCATTAAATGCGTCTTGTCCCGTAATGGCTAAGCAATAAGCTTAGCCATTGTACGCTGATGCACCTCATGTGTGCCACTCTGGCGATCCCCTTGACTATAAAAGGAGGCCGGAGGCATCGAGGAGAGGGATTCGGACCCTTGGACAAGTTACGCTCATCGTAGCTAGCTCAAGAACTCCAAGAACACTCAAATAGACACAAAAGCAGGACTAGGGTATTATGCATCCTAGCGGCCCGAACCTGGGTAAATGACCCGAGTGCTTGTGCTGATTGCTGATCCCGCTCTTCTCACGACCCCGCGACCCGCAACCGTAGTAGGGATTCCCGTGATCCCATAGGTGTCATTTCCACCGACAGCCGGATAAATTGATTGACATATTGCAACATGCCTCCATCTCAGAGGAACATCGTACCTTGATGGGTACGGTTGTTGAAAGAGTTCGGTCTGCGAAAAGCAGATTGAATGAAGCCTTTTCTAGACTACTAAGAGGCTTCTAGGTACTTAGTGTAATTTCAATTATATTGTAAGTGCAGATTGCACCTGTGTATAGATAGTAGCCCCCGAGACTCTGGTTGACATCCAAAGGGATGTGATCAGAGGATCAAAAATATATGCGCAGGAGATGATCTGACTAATTGAAACACAGGTTGTTACATCTGTGGCGACTGCCCAAGCTACAAAGGTAGCACATCTGAAGCAGAAAGTTGATGTGGCGGATGATGATATCACGCTTATTAACAGGCGGCTCGACGAGGCGCAGGGTATGTCTTTGGGGCATTCAGTACATGCTAGTATTATAAAATGTGCGTGATACTGAAAACTTGTATATGCATAACTGCAGATAGTGCTGCCGCAGTTGAAACCCTTCGGGCGGAACTTGCCCGGGCCAAGTAGAAAGCAAGGATGAGTAATGCGGCTATCTAAAAGGTGGCCGCCGAATTAAAAGTCGAGCAGACTGCTCGGCGTCAGTGCGAGGAGAGGATATCTACTATGGCACTTGAGCTGAAGGATGCCACTAGCCGATGCCAAGTTCTTGAGAAAGATAATAGAGCCAAAGTAGCCGATCTTGACAAGGCCTTACAAGAGGCGAAGGAAGCCCGGTCTGAGTCTAGAGCAGCTCGGGAGGAGATCCGACAAGCTGGGGAGATCGCGGCTGGTAAGCCCTTTTTATTGCAAACTAAGTTTGGCGATTCGAAGTATGCGCCGCTTAATCAACTATGGAGTTCTCCAGACGCCTTTATGGACCTGCCAAAGAGTGCTGCCTATGCAAATCAGTTTTTCCACGTGCAAGAAGGACATGCAATGGAAAAGCTATTTTGGTCGCAATTTGACACGCCGAAGCATCCACTGTTGAACGAATAGATGGCCCAGTGGGCCGAGCTCCACAAGATGTCCGACACTGCCATAAAGGATGTCATAGCCCGGCTGTGGCCAACTGAACCCATTCCGAATAGTCATTTCGGTTTGGTGCCGCAACTTGTTAATGCGGTGCCGTGTATCGACGCTGTGAAGCGGTCAACGTGCGTAGAAGGTGCACGGATGGCCCTTGCCCGTGTCAAAATGTACTGGGTGAAGATGAATACCACCGATATTGCAGCGTAGAGTCCACCCGAAGGAAAGGACCTTAACATGCCAGAACATTACTTTGAAGATGTCCTAGAGGGTGCCCTCTTGATAGAGGGTCAGTGCTCGAAAAATATTATGTCCGAGTAAAGTTTATCATAATTGTAATAACAATATTATCATATATTTAATGCTATGTTTTTATACTTTTTGCCCGAAAAGTTTTGGTGCCTCCTGTGCGGACGTCTATTTATATATACAATCTGAAAGTTTGCAGTCGTCGGCTTCAGCCCCCTCGCGTATAACACGGGGTTGTTCAGAAAAGCACTTTATCACACTTGACCCAACGTCTTGGTCCGTTAAGGAGGTGTTAGTGCGGTGAACTAGGCAATTCGCACTATGGAGCTTTAACACTTTCACTTAGCCATAGGAGTTTGATGGTGGGGCTACTATATAGCCCCTGGTATGTCCACGGTTATCCGAATACGGTGCATGTACGTATGTGAGCAGAAGGATGGTCCTTCGTTTAACATGGAGGGAATCATGAAGATTCTGATGAGTCATCGAGTGGTTGACCAGCTCTCGCCGCATCATGACAGAAAGTTTTCGGCTTTCTCTACTGAGGTGCTCATCCGGACGAGCCAGGACACAATCGCAGTAGTTCTCCCTTTACTACCCTAGCCGATATAGCGGAACATAAGGTAGTAAGCACAGGAGCCGGGCAACCCAACTATTGACCAAAGACATGATTCGGAGCTGATGCATATAAGGCCAAACTTGTGACGCCGAACACTCCCTACAGGTGTCTGGACTTTTCAGTATATACTGGGCTGAATACAGCCCCTGGTGATAGACCCTGGTATCAAGGCACGTATGGCGATCTGATGTGGGGAAAGAGCGCATGTGGTGAGAGCATGAATCTCAAAACACAATACGAACCAAGCTGCTTCTACAACATCCACTTTAGTACGACGAGCCGTATATTTGCAGATAATGCCGATATCTTTCTTGGACATTTTACATGCCAGGAAAGTATAAAACAAAAAGAGATAAAAAAAGGTATACACAGGGTCTTAATCTAAAAAAGAAACCTTAATACGGGGCCCTGTTGCACGTCTGCGCCTTTGTCTCCATTGTGAAGTGTCCTTGAAGGGTATAGTATGATGGCCATCTATAGAAAGGAAAAAACCAGGTAAAAGAATCTGGTTTGGCCGTAAGTAAAGCTGGTTCGTTTTAATGAACCGTGAAATAACGCTTCTCGAGTCTGAATAGGGTCGAGCCGAACTATGGACTTTTTGTGTGAAGTGTGCCCCCCGTTGCCACCCAAGGAGTTTTGAGTGTATATTTATGTATACGTGGCGCGTGTGTTGTCTCCTTATGGGGCGGTCGATGGGGGCGTAGCTGCTAATCGAGTTCAAGTTTATCTGAGCTGCCGCACTGAGGTGTGCGTCGGATACGTTTAGCTGGGTCCACGGTCTTAAAGACCGATGAGCTGCTTGGCTTGAATAGGCTGTTTTGTGCTTCGACTGCTAGGGCTGCCGTGTATTCTTCTATATGAAGAGAGCGCTCCGTATTTCCGCTGACCATGATGATGCCACGTGGTCCAGGCATTTTGAGTTTTAGGGTAAGCATAATGCATGGCTGCATTAAAACGAGCGAAGGTTGTTCTTCCGAGTAGTGCATGATAGCCGTTTCAGAACGGAGCAATGTCGAAGATTAGTTCTTAGATTCGAAAGTTGTCGGGGGAGCCGAATACAACATACAATGTTAGAGAGCCCATGCAGCGGGCTTCCATGCCTCGTATAACTCCTTTAAAGGTAGTGCTGCTTGGCTTGATTCTTGACAGGTCTATCCCCATCTTGCAGACAGTGTCCTGATATATTAGATTGAGACTACTGCCGCCGTCCATGAGGACTCGAGTGAGGTGGCATCCGTCGATTCTTGGGTCGAGCACTAGGGCAGCTGAACCCCCGTGACAGATACTAGTCGGATGATCCCTACGATCAAAGGTGATTGGGCAGGTCGACAATGGGTTGAATTTGGGGGCGACGGCCTCAACGGCATAGACCTCTCGGAGTGCGCGTTTGCGCTCCCTCTTTGGGATGTGGGTGACATAGATCATGTTCACTGTTTCGATCCCTAGTGGAAATTTCTTCTGTCCCCCCGTGTTCGGCTAGCGAGGTTCGTCCTCATCTTTGCTCTGGGGTTCCTTCCCTTTGTGTTCGGCGTTGAGTTTGCCGGCCTGCTTAAAGACTCAACATTCTTTGTTGGTATGATATGCTGGTTTATCAGGAGTGCCATGGATCTGGCAAGGCCTGTCTAGAATTTTATCCAGGTTGGATGGACTGTCTCTGTTGCCTTTAAATGGATTCTTCCATTGACCGGGTCTGGAGCCCCTGAATCCGGCGTTTACCGCTGTATTATCTAGGCTTTCTTCATTATTTCGACATTTGTTTTTGTTGCGTCGTGGTTTTCCATTGCCATCCCTGACTTCGGATGTGCCAGGGTCGCTGGTGCTGCTACGGGCTAACCAGTTGTCCTCGCACGCGCAAAAGCGGTTCATTAATGTAGTTAAGGCTGCCATTGTTCTTGGCTTTTCCTGGCCAAGGTGCTTGGCTAGCCATTCGTTCCGGACACTGTGTTTGAAGGCTGCTAGGGCTTTGGCGTCTGGACAGTCAACAATCTGGTTCTTCTTAGTGAGAAACGTTCCAAAGCTTACGGGCTGATTCTCCGGGTTGTTGGATTATGTGACTTAGATCGTCCGCATCCGGGGGCCAGACATAGGTCCCTTGGAAATTGGCCCAAAAGGCGTCCTCAAGTTCTTCCCAGCTTCCGATGGAATTTTCAGGGAGGCTTTTTAGCCAGTGCCGAGCTGGTCCTTTTAGCTTGAGGGGTAAATATTTGATGGCGTGGAGATCAACTCCGCAAGCCGTGTGGATGTGAAGAATAAAGTCTTCAATCCAAACCGCAGGGTCCATCGTTCCATCATATGCCTCGATGTTTACAGGTTTGAACCCTTCTAGAAAATCGTGTTCCAACACTTCATCGGTGAAGCACAGGGGGTGTGCGGCACCCCTGTATTTGGCTGTGTCATGGATTGGGTCCGATGGTTGTAGTGTTCGGTATTGGTTTTGAGCCGGTAAATGACCGGTATATTTGGTTTGATAATCATGATCCTGTGTAGGAGCACGTTCCCTGGATCCATAGATGGACCTAGTTTTGCCAGCCTTTTTGTCCAGGTCCTCACGTGGATCGTGTTTTTAGTCCTGGGCTGCAACCTTCCTTCCTTTAAGGGGAGGGGGTGCGGGCTTGTGTATGGTGTTGCTAGCCGCTCTGTCTCGACCACGAGGTGGTCGGTCCGGCCTGTCGACCGTATTGTTTTTCGGTGGTATAGGCGCAATAGCCTCGTCATCGAATTCAGGCAGCAGCTTACGTTTAGCATAGCTCTTTGTTTGGCGATTACAGCCGTATTTTTCCTCAGCGTCTAGCACTTCGTTCCATCTGTCATTGAGCGTATCTTGTGCGGCTTTAAGCCGTTGCTTCTGCTTCTTCAGGCTCCTTGTAGTGGCGATAAGCCTTTGATGGAGGCGTACTTGTTCTAATGGTTCTTCTGGGATGACGAATTCGTCGTCTCCCAGGCCGATCTCCTCTTCAGAGACAGGTTGGTAACTGCTATCTTCGGTGTCGCTGTGGTCGGACAACATCTCCGGACTGTGTTCGTCATCCACTCGCACGCCCTTCTCCGACGTTGGGTCTGCGGGGTCCTCGGCTTGGTTCAGATTATCATCATTGTCCGTGACAATGTTGTTGTTTTTCCTCTTGCCAGATCAAGGTCGACGCTTGGGACGTCGGCGCTTGGGAGGTTCATCGACAGGCATGTTGTTATCGCCGTCAGCCTCGTTCTCCTTAGCACTACAAAAAATACACTTCCGTGATTATACGTGTTTGTCACAGTAGGTCGTATTTTTTGTCATGCATGTACATCCATGGCAAATATATGACAGAATCAAGATAGTCATACCTGTGCTGTCGTAGAAGTGTTCCATGACATTACCAAAATTATCATCATGGAAGTGTCCACTTCCATGACGATAAATCGCGCGTCACAGAAGTGCTTTCGTCAAGGGTGACCGACACATGGCATCTACCGTAACGGAACGCCGTTAAGCTATCGGGTCGGGTTTTCGATCCGATAACCCGTTAACAACCCCGACCAATGGGGATTTTCCATGTGTAAAATCATCATTGGCTGGAGGAAACACGTGTCGGCTCATCGCTGGGACAGATGTCATCCACTCATTGGACAGAAGGCGCCTATGATACGTCGACACGTGGCACGGCCCAATAGAGGCCCATTGCTGTGAAAAGGCCGGCCCGTTTGACTTGGTCAAAAGGTGGCGGTCTGGCCCATGGAAAGCCTGTTAACGGCATGTTCGCATATAGCCCATTTACAGCCTGCTAACCGAAGGCCCGTTATGCCCTATTCGAATTAGGCCCAGTAGCGTCATCTGGGCCATCCAATATGATTCCAGCCCATTTTCACTTTTGGCCCATGTATGGCCCATGACGTCTTTCTGCCCATATGAGGCCCTATGTAAATCTTGGCTTATTAACGGTCGTGGTGAAACTGGCCCGTAATGAACAGTGTATCACTTTACACCCATTAACGGCCCGTGGTGAAACTGGCCCGTATAGAATAGTGTATCACTTTGTACCCATTAACGGCCCATTATTCCGTTGGGCCGTTTCCAGCCCATGTTATCTTTCGGCCTTCTCAGAGCCCATTTATTCTTGGGCTCATTTCCAGCATTTGTTTACTTATGGCCCGTTACTGTCATTTTCTGCTTGTGGGCCAAATTCAGCCCATGGTTACAGTCGGCCCGTTTGTGGTCCGTTAAACGTTGGGTCCTTTTCATAGTGTCATAAAATACGGCCTATTAACGATGGCCCGTTATGGTCGGCCCATGAACGGACGATTCCAACTCTAGCCCGTTTACGGCCAAAATGCGGTCAGTTTGGCCCATGTTTGGACAATCGATCATACGGCCCGTATAAGGCCCATTGATGATACGACCCGTAGAAGGCCCATTGTTTCTACGGCCCGTAGAAGGCCCATTGTTTCTACGGACCGTAGAAGGCCCACTGTTTATATGGCCCATAGAAGGCCCACTGTTTCTACGGCCCCTAGGTCCAGTGTCACTATAGTAAATATTAGCCCATGGTTATTGTTGCCTAGTTTTAAAAAATAGGTTATTGCAGCCACTAGCAAACCACAGAAAAAGAACTTCACTGACTACAAGCAAACAAATAAACAAGACAACAAGGAAATAAATAAGCAAGCAACTTACACTAGGCTATCACGGCTATTACACATATTACATCCACTGGGCATCAAAGTTCACCACCAGTGCAAATATAGGGAACATAGCAGCATATAAACGCCGCAGAAAAACAAGTCCAGAACTGAAATCACTTCAGAAGAGCTCAATAAACAATATCCTGGGTACCCATAATGCTAGCAAGATGCTTAGCAAGCTTATTAACTTTCTCTTGTTTGGCGCTTAAGTCCTCCAGCGCTTGCTGTTGCACCAGAAAGTATGCATCTGAATTCTGCAGGGACTTCCTCAGTCCTTCGGTTTCCTGTCGCATAATATCTGATCGATGTCTTTCAACTTGAAGTTGAGACTCAAGAAGCCGAACTGATTCAGGCAACGAGTTCGAAGAGCTGGTGCCAGCAGTGGTAGCCAGTAACTCGAACACTACATCAAGACAGGACTTTGGGGTTGTCTCACTGTCCTCAATACAGTTTTTATCAGCTTTCTTGGAGACCAACAGGGATGTCTCACTATCTTGAACCTTATCTACATTACTTCCTTTACCATTGCATAACAGGGTACTCTTCTCCAATATTTTATCCGCGTTCTAAAAGAGAAACAAACAAACACATCTCAGGTTTACAATGTAGTATATGAAACTCATTTTGGTAAACCAGTTCAGTAGTAAGGTGGACAGGATAACAGCATGAAACAAACATATATCTATGTAGTATGGTCACTGTATGGTCTATATCATTCTAGTTTATGTTGTCAAATCAAGATAGATACAGTTCGAATCATATCTATTTAAGACAAAGCAGCATAGACAGAATATAAGTGTGGGAAACTACACATCAGTAACAACACTTGTAATGTGCATGGCATGAGAACATAACTGTTTATTCAATTGAAACTGAAATCAACATAGAGCAAGTTACAACAGCAAACATCCAAACACATTGAAGAAACAGGTTTAAAACATACCTGTTGCGCCATTGGAGTTTCAATTGCATCCTTCAAATTTGAAATTGGTTGGTATCAGTAAATACAGTGATGCAAGAGCAAAGTAGTATGAACCATAGCTACGGAACCTGACCTGAGAACAATTCTTCTTCTGCTTTAAGCGTTGACTTCGGGTTCGGAGTGGTGGTCCTCGTGATTGGAGCACTGCAGTTGCCTTACTAACTGCTCGTGTTTGGGTGCTCTGTGGTGGAGACGGTGTTGTGCCAATGGGAACTGGGTGTCTATCGTTGGGGTTAGAAGGGGTGTAGCTGGTTCTCTGTCCAATTGGGTAGGGGTACAATCTGCATGAGTGTGGGTTATGTGTGGTTGGGCTGGTTCTTGGGCAAGTACAACCGTGGTTCTATCTGCATCGACAGGTAGCACGATCTTTTTTGATGACCGCGTTTTTACTCCCACAGATACTGCCATCACTCCCTCCAATTGAAATGGCTGATAAACAAGAAAATTAATTGAATGTACAGACATTGTAAGATAGACAGGTGCAATGGATAGTAGGGAAGAAAACAGGGCATGAAATAATTCACATTTGTGTTGTCTAAGCAAACAGAATAGCAGGACATAATTTCACATATATGATGGCTAATTAAACAGGATATCATGACACAATTTCACATGTATGATGGCTAACTAAACAGGATAGAATGACATACTTCAAAATATGATGACTATGTAAACAGGATGACATGATATAACTATACGATGTGTCTATTAATATGGTTGGCATGCCATAAATCACAAACATGCCGTTGATGGAAACATGATGGCATGATATAATTCACGGATAGAATGACATAATTTAAAATATGATGACTATGTAAACAGGATGAGATCATATAACTATATTATGTCTTTAGAAAATGGGTTGGCATGCCATAATTCAGATACATGCTGTCTATGTAAACATCATGGCATGACATCATTCAAATATATGATTTATATACTAAGGAAGTGAGCATAGGGCAATCGCATATATGATGTGTCAACTAAGGAGATGGCATTCAATATTGTGTATATGATGTAAAAACTAAGCATTGCAATACAACATATGCATTATATGAGTAATATAATCCTGCCAAGTTTGAGCATACACCTCAGGGGGATAATAGGACTGGTCATCTACCTCTGAATCCTCCTTTGAGGAGCTATCTGTAACCAGCAAGATATCTGCTTCAGCAGGTAGCATTGTCTGCTCTGAAGATCTTGTTTTCACTCCAGATTTGTCCATCACCAATTCAAATGGCTGATGCATAGGAGGAGCAGTTGAATATACAAACATTGTCGACAAAAGCAATGAGAAATAGAAAAAAAGGACGGCATGATATAATTCACATATATGACGCTTGCCTAAATAGCATGGCATTGCATAATTCACATACATAATGCCTTGCAACAAGATAACATTGCATAATTCACATATATAATGTCTTGCAACAAGATGGCATTGCATAATTCACATATATGGTAATTAGACACTAAAAAGGTGGCATTCACACAAAGCATGTCTAAACTAAGCAAATGACATAGCAATGCAAGATACCGTACGCACGATATGAGTAACATAACCCTGCCAAGTTAGGGCATGCACCTCGGGGGGGGGGGTATGACTGGTCATCTGTCTCTGAATCCTCCTCTGAGGAACTATCGGTAACCAGCAAGACATGCGCTTCGTCAGATAGCATTGTCTGCTCTGAAGACCTTGTTTCGACTCCAGATTTTTCCATGACTGTGCCGAATGGCTGATGCACAGGAAGAGTAATTGAATGTACTAAAATTGTTGATAAATTTAACACATAATAAAAAAATGATGGCATGATATAATTCACATATAAGATGACTAGCTAACCAGGGTGGCACTGCAAAATTCACATATATGATGCCTGGCTAGACAAGATGGCATTGCATGATTCACATATACGAGAAAGAAACTAAACAGATGGCATTGACACAAAGCATGTCTAAACTAAGCAGATGACATCTTTAATGTATACAATAAGCAATGCAAGGCACCATATGCATCATATTACCAACATCAGCATGCCAAGTTAGAGCAAAGACCTCATGGGGTAAATAGGAGTTGTCTTCTTCTTCTGAATCCCCCTCAGAATAGTTATCTTCCTCTTGATTACGATCCGAAATGGGTGGAGGGGGGCTGCCTTTGCGCCCACCATGGAACGACGTCTGCACGAAATTTTATTGCCACGCAAGGCTCGTCTCTTTTGCTCTACATGATCAGTTCCATTGTGTACAATAACTGGCATGCATAGGAATAAAACTTAGTGAGATTATGTAAGGAGTGCATGCACAAATCCAGAGTGATGGTAGCAAAATGTGGATAGACCCAAAACCAATGATAGCAGGTAGATAATAGCTTTAGTTAAAAAATACAGATAATGGCTCCTTTAATGTTTGTTTGCACCCAACATGAAACTCTTAGTAGACACCGGAGATTAACCAGATAGTAGACAGATAGTACTGATTGCTGCCCCAATATGTACCCCACAACCATTTAAAAACTCAAGTTTCAGCATTAGTTTGGACCTGACTCGGAGTCTAATAGGTGAACACAACGATAATGTAGCATGTCATCATATTAAGCGACGCATAACCTAAGCAGACGTGGAAGAGTGCGACCTCTCTTGCGGACCTGTGTAGTCCTCGAGGTCATCTGCTCAGTTGATGATGGTAATGCAGTTGTCGCGGCTGCCGGCGGCGGGGAAGAAGATCTGAGGTGGCGAAAGACAGTCTGGAGAGCGGATCCCTGCTGTGGTGAACCCTTCCATTGTTGGAGCAGCTGAGCTGGGCTGGAACACAACGCCGCAGGATCAGGACAAACCACACAAGGTTTTCTTTGACACATATCTGTAACAGAAGTAATTGAGTAAGGGCTTGTTTGAATTTGAGGATTCTAACAATGCAGGGATAGGAAATAGAGAGGAATAGCATAGGAATGCATGTGCAAAACAGAGAATTTAAGAACACGGGATTTCTGCCAATCTGGGTGTTTGATTCACAATAATTGGAAGATCACATGATGCAAAAAAGCATGGTGAGATTAAGTCAAACCACAAGAAAATGTACGGTTATAATGCTATTATGCTACTATCCCTTAGTCTTGTGCTTGATGAATAGGAATATGAAAACGAGGAGAAGTGGAAATTAGAATTCCTACGGTTTTTCTTTCAAGGAGACACTAAAGGAACAAATCCTACAGTTTTCCTTTGCTCCATTCCTTTGCACCAAATTCATGAAAAATAGTACCATAGGAAACTTTCTAATTCCTATGTTTTTCATTCACTTTTCCTTTCAAGCACTCGCGATTCTAGTAGGCAGACTTGAGCAAGGAAAATCCTACACTAAAAAAATGTTTTTGTGCAACTTCTATTACTTTGGACCTAGGCCACTGCCATACTAGATCAACTCCCAGGCCCATCGACAAATGCACAGCTCAAACGCGCAGAGATAAATAATGATGGCATTCAAGAGAGTCCATCACGGATAGCTAAGTTGCCTAGTACCTCACTACTTGTCATATAGTAGGATAAAATAATCGTATTTCCCGTTACTATGAGTGCTCAGTGGACAATATATATAACATGTAGAGTAAAAAAGAGATGCAAAAAGTGTACAACCTCTTTGGCGAAGCCATGTCGATCTCAGCGTGATTGGGTTGGCCGGTGAGGATGCTCCGGCTGACTTTGCTGTCGGAGGAGGGGAAGAAGATCTTAGGCGTCTGGAGATGGAGCCCGAGGTACTGCTCCGCTGTGATGGAGGGTTTCGTCGTTGGAGTAGCTCCGATGAGTTGTAGAACGCCGAGGCTGAAGCAGGACAAGAGAGACAACGAACAACGTTAACCTGAGTGGAATTCTAATAGCATCTCCAATACATGACGTAAAATACATAACCACAAAGTGCTAGATGTAAAATACATCAGCCGCTCATCTCTGAACTTAACTGTCGAAACTGAACTTAACTATCGAAACTGAACTTAACTGTCGAAACTGAACTTAACTGCCGAAACTGAATTTTGCTGTCGAAACTGAATTTTGCTGTCAAAACTGAACGCACTAGCAAGGTGAGGCTACACGTCGGTCGACTGACTTTTTCATCTCTGGTCAGTCGATTTTGCAGCCGTTGGATACGAAATCAAGGGCCTGCGGTTCATCTTCAACCTCCACCCCCCTGAGCCGCCAGCCACCACCGGCCAAACAGCAGCCCCCCGCCACCCGCGGCCGGCGGTGCGCCGCCCCGCTCGCCCCGAAAACACTCCCCACCGCCGATCCGCCACCGCACCGGCCATCCCTCTAGGCCCCCCGTGCCGACCTTTTTCTCCGGCGATCCCCATGCCACCGCCCCGCCAACGCCCCGCCACAGCCGGCGTCCACCGCCCCATCCTGAAACCTAAGATAGATAGCGGGGTACCTCTCCGGCAAGCCCCCCTCCCCGCTATGGCTGGTTCTTCCTTCACCCCGACGAGCCCACCCCTTGAAAATCGACTGACCCAAAAGTCGATTCAGTCAACTGAAGTGTAGCCAAATCGGAGCAGCATCGCAAGCAAGAGCAAGAGCAAGAGCAGCAGCGCGAGCAAGAGCAATAGCAAGAGCAGACCAGGCAGGGGGACCGAGAGCAAGAGCAGAGCAGCAGCGCGAGCGAGAGCTAAAGCAGCAGCAACTCGTACTGACGTGGACGTCGCTGCCGAGGGAGCGACGTCGTGGAGGAAGCGGCCGGCGATGCCGCTGTGGATGGAGCCGCGCCGTGTCGGCTCGGGACCGAGCACCGGCAGCACTGTGAGATCGAATCAAGAAGAAAATGCGGCGATTAATGTACAACCTCTGTGGTGGCGCCGATTAGGCCGCATCTTCATCCGAGGAAACGGTGATGAGGATGCTCTTCCGGTGGTGCAGGTGAAGACGGCGGTGTGGGAATGGAGGTGGCGCGAAAGATGAGGGGAACGTCGGGGCAGCTCCTTGGAGGTGGAGGATGGGGTGGCTAAACCAGCGGGACGATGAGATCGATGACGGATCCTCATCCGGTACGGTGGATGAGGGACGTCGAGGTGTTGTTGTGGACGACATCGTCGGGGAAGAGGCTCCGGCTGGGTGGCGGATGGAGCAGGGTGTGGGGTTTCGTCGCGGGTTTTCGCGGCCTCGGTTTACGAATGGGTGGGCGGATCGGATGGCAGTGGGGAACCATGGCTTAGAGACGCGCTTGTTCGAAATGTGGGGTAAGTTACAAAAGTACCCCCCCACCGATTTGAGGCGGTACTTTCAGTTCAGGGGTACCACGGGCATTTCACGTGTCGGGATTTCACAGGTGGTGGAAGTTTTCGTGTGCGTTGTAATTTCGGAATAGAAAGGCATGGGTTGAGATGGAGGGAGTTGTCGGAGCACAACGAGACAAAGATATATCTTAAATATTTCGGGCTAACAAGGCACGGGTTGAAGAGGCGGGAGTTTCGCAGCACGATAGACAGAGACGCTAGCTTCAATTTTCGGCATAAAAAGGCGCGGCTTGAAATTTCGGAAGAACAAGCTTAATGTGTACCCCCCAAAAAAGACAATTTGCACCTCAACACGCACAACACACACACAAACACCATTTAGACTAGAGTAAGGTACACGTGCATTGCACGCATGAGATTTGGCAACCAAATTATGAATAAATACCACATTGTAGCATGCAAGCTTTGAGTCATATATGCATGATGTAGATGTTCATTTAATTCTTATAGTTCATTTCATTCAAAATCATCTAGTTTTTATAAGAAAGCTAATCTATTTTAAGATTCATGGAATTGTGCGTTGTAAGACATAAAGTAAAAACAAATAATGGCAAATCATGTAGAAAAACATTTGGGCAATTCTGATACGAAAGATTCTAGAACAAATAAGAAGAGATTGTGTTTTTATGTTTGTGCATTATGCTTAAGTTCAACCATGGAGTCTTCTAGATTATACATGTGGCGAAATCTGGTGGAATCTAGATGATATCCAACGGCCAATAGTGCTCAAATTTGCCATCTTTGAACCATCGGATTCGCCTCATCCAACGACCATCTTTCAAAGTTAAAGTTACCCGCACATAATATAAAAAAATATAATATAATATAGGGTGGGTCTATTATGATAACACCCTCTAGAGTGTTATTCTGCACACCGAAACGTCTTATTCTGCTAACACCCAACCCACCGCTCAAAACACACCCGATCCCCTCCGTCTTCCTCCCGCACAGAACCCCGCAGCCCCAATCCTCCTCCTGCCTCCTTCCTCCCCGTGCTGCCGGATCACCACCCCACCACGCGCCCGTGACCCCAATCCTCCTCCTGCCTCCTTCCTCCCCGTGCCGCCGGATCCCCGACCCGCCATGCACCGTCAGGGCCCCACCCCGCCACGCGCCGTCAAAGCCCCGCCCCTTGCCGCCACTGCCGCCCATCCAGGTAACAACGGATCCGTTGGGATCCCCACTGCTAGCCATACAACCCTCGCCGCCCCAGTGGGGAAACACCACCACCATGGCCGTGGCCATGCGTGTGGATGCCGAGGCTAGAGAGGCCATGGCCCTTCCCACCCCCGGATCCGCAGCGGCCCTGCGTCCCTGACCTCCGCCTGTCCCGCGTCGGCGCCCTCAGATCCACACCTTCCCCGCCCTTCCTCCACAGGATCCACCCGTCCCGCCACCTTCCACCATGTCAACGCCGCCGGGGGCCAGGGTCTTCCCCTCCCTCTCTCGTAGGGCGGCCCCATCGAGCAACTCCGCTCTCCCGTGGGTTGTTGTCGCCGGTGTGGCTGTAGTACATTCCCTGCTCGCTGCAGTCCGCACGGTGGTCTTTGATCCACGACGTGCAGTGCACCTTGCCGTGCGGGTGCGGATTAGAAGAGTTTTTTCATTTTTTATGGATTTTGCTTATGCAGTTCTGCCAGATCCCGCGAGCAGTGAGCCGCACCCCCCGATGTGGTTCATCCATGGCCACCTCGCGTGATCTCCGTGAGCAGGTCAACTTTGTGCTGGACCTCCTTGGGTTGGCAAGTGGACTGCACGGCGCATGGCTAGCGGTGGTGCTCGGGCGGCGCCCCTTGCAGCTCGGTTGCTGGCTAATGCAGTTCGATTGAGCCACTGGTGAGCTCCTTCCTGTACCGGCTTCACGCCCAGGGCGGCTCGGTTGGCGCTGCCGTGCAGTTCCGGAGGTACGCCCTCGACGACGGTTGACCGTCCCATTCCTCCCCCAAAAATTTGTGCCATAGTTTTATTTTGCTTTATATTGTATTTACAGTGCAGCTCGCATGGACGTGCAGTGTGGCACATGTGCGAAGGAGAAAAAAAGGATATCATTGTTTTTCTGAAGTTCTGTTTTATTGTTTGAGAAAACACTTGTGTATGATGCGAGCTGGCTGTGTGCTAACATGTGTCGAGAGGTTCACTTTCTTGCGTTCAAGAGGTTCTCTTTTATATTCCTTGGGAAAAACTGCTAAGAAAAACAGTGCAGTTTGTTTTGACAAAAAAGAAATCTTCGGTTCACTCTGAAGACAAAAAAGGCAATACTCCGGCGAGTGACACAACTATATCTTTTTTGAAGCAGCAGGGGAGTCGCGGTGTCTTTTCTGGCTCTGGTTGATATGGTCGTGTAGTTTGGTTTTGCCCCTAGAGTACTCCTCCTTGACTACTCGCCACCTTGCAGTATGGGCGCCAACGAATTCTTCTTCATCGAGGACTTGCAGCTCATCGGCGAGTGGGTCTCGGTTCGCGCAACTTGGGCATGCAGCTCGTCGGGCATGGGCGTGCAGTGCCGCGCCCATGTGGGTGCAGTCCGTGAAGATGGGGTGTTGTTTTGTGTGTAGTTTGCTGACGGTTGACATTTTTGCGTTTTTCAGATTTTGGTTGCAGTCCCATGGGTGCACAGGTGCAATGCTATGGGGGTTGGAAAGCAGTGCGCCGGCGACCGGCTTGCATTTCACAGATAAAATGTTGATTTCTTTTTTAAGTACTTCCTCATTGTCATCTTGTATGTGTTTGTACTGTGGATTATAAGGAGCAGCATTGCAGTTGTCTTGAGTCCAGGGACGTACCAATCGCAACTCTCTCGAAAAAACATGCACTGAAGAAAACAACAGTACCTTTTTGAAATGCAGCTCACCTGTTTGAGTGCCTTGTAATCTTCTTTCTCCCAGAGGTTCACTATGTTGCCAAGTGCAATTTTTTTAGAAAAGGTTGATTTTTTTATGCAGCTCACTTTGTTTGTTGTGTGTGGTAGAAAAATATTGGAAGAAAAATTGATGCAGTAGACTCACCGCGTCCCTGTAGTATATACTCGATAAAAAATGCTCGCTTAGTACTTCACTTTGATACATGCTATTGTTGATGCAGTACACTTGCCTTGTCTGAGATGCATTCATAAAAAAGTGAGGAAAAAATTGAAAAATAATAGTGCAGCTCACTAAACTCAACCATGCAAACTTCAAAAAAGGAGTTTGGAAAAAAATGCAGTACACTAGCCTCGGTAATTGAAAAATACTATCCAACTTTGTTTTTCTTTTATTTCCACCGAAAGTTAACACTTAAAATATAGAAACCAATAATGTGGATCTAGAAAATGTAAAGAGTGAACACAGCGGAAGCAGGATGTTACAAAAAATATGACTTTCTGGATAGCATAGTCAACACTGCCAGTATGGAACTAACTAAATCCACATAAATAATACCTTGCCTAACCATAGAGGTTTCCTGGTCAACTTTTCTTGGGCGTTTTTTAGGTTGAGCAGCATGGTGCTCCTTTGGACCTTTCTCCAGGTAAGGCATCAAATCCTGTGTACAGTGAACATGCAGAAAATAGTAAGGGATGCTCATGTCATAACAGTATATCCACCTAGTATTTGAGCATCCGCATTGTAGAGGCTACTGCCAGTCTACCACTGCAGAGCAACGTAAGATGAAAGACAGGGCTGCGAAAATACCTCCGGCAAACTGTCCGGGTAAACCATTCCACTCCAACCACGCATTTTTTGTCCAGTGATGGGGTCAATTAGGAGAATGGCAGGAACAGAGACCAAATGGTAGTAGGTGCATACCTTCCTCCCCTCACCGGTATCTTGGTAAACCTATGTTTAACAGGATATAACATATCAACAAAAAACTTTGAAGTGCACAGACATGGTTCCATCTAGGGGAGAAATTGAACCATATAACTAGAACTTTTTCTCTTGCCAGTATATTTTCTCCATGGTCCATGTGTGTACATAGAGGTCAATTTAGAATACACGCAGTCAAACATTCTAGTATTTGATCACCAATACACAGAGAACATGAGCACTTCACATTTTTTACAAGAGTTGCATGAATCTTGAAGCACTTGACTGGTTAAGTTGGTGGACTTCAACTTTGGTTTGTTAGCAGTTGTGCAACCATAGAAGAGCGAAGCACAGAACGGCAGAAGCACCCCAGTACAAATAATATTTATATGTACCAAACGGAATTGGTGTTAGATTTATTATCAAAGCACTGTCATCATGTCATGTCTTAAACAATTTTCTTGCATATAATTACAAGACATAACAGATGAAAATGTCTAATGTACTGTGTTAACGTCCCCAATAACATTTATCAAGGTACCGATGCAGATGTGATTATAACACATGGTAGATGAAATACAAATTTAGAGGTTCAGATCCAAGCAGATATGGAAGGAGAATGCAAGGAGGACCAACCTGCCAGAAAATCAAGTTTGACCTGATTGTTTGAGCCACCGCTTCATTTGCCCAAGTGTCTCGATTAAGCTTCAACAGAGAAAAGAATAGTGCAGCTCACTAAACTCAACCATGCAAACTTCAAAAAAGGAGTTTGGAAAAAAATGCAGTACACTAGCCTCGGTAATTCAGTTTGAACATATTTATAAAAAAGTAGTTTGAAAACGACAAAAAAGCCACGCAGCCTACTCCGATATGTGTTGTGGTACACTTTACCTTTGATGTGCACTGCACTCATCCCACAAGGTGTTTCGTGTTTCATAAAAAAGTTAGGAAAATGACGAAAGAAACCATGACGTTCACTTCACTGTTTGATGCAGTGCGGATTTCAGTCCGAAGCAGTGCGATGTTCTGTCTGATGCAATACACACGTCGATTTTGGTGTCGTGGAAAACAGAGTGTCCGCATTTCGGTAAATTTAAAACTGCTCTTAAACCGTAACAAATTAGAGAGAGTGTTCTACATGAAAAAATTACGTCTCGTCGATATCTTTCCAAGGGTATATCAATTGAATCATTCCGAACAGCCGTTCGTGAAATTTTTGCGAAAAAATGGCCGCTGCCTCTCGAAGTCAGCCGCACGATTTTCAAAATTAACTAAAAACCGTAAGGAATCTTAAAAATATTTCAACATATGAAAGTTGCGCCTCGTTCGTAGCTTTCCAACGGCGTATCACACGCCTCGTTTCGACAACCGGTTCAAAAACTGGAGCGACAACAGTACCGAAAATTTCAAAAAAATTGAAAAACAGAGTTCCGCGATTTAGTAAATTTGAAACTGAGAAACATTTATATATGAAAAAGATGCGCCTCGACGATATCTATCCAACGGCATATCATTTGCTTCATTCCGACGAGCGGTTTAGAAGAAATCGCCAAAAAACGCTCGCTATCACTCGTCATCCGTCGCACCATTTTTAAAACTGCTCTTAAGCCGTGTGGAATCTCGAAAAGTGTTCAACATGTCGAAGTTGCGCCTAATCCATAGCTTTTCAATGGTATATTACACGCCTCATTCCGATAAACGGTTAAAAAATTAGAGCGAAAACAGTACCGAAAAAATAACGCGTGCAGTTTTTCCGACGAGAAGTTCACTAGTCTCTATTGCAGTGCTCGTCGTCAAAATGATGCAGTGCGCTTCTGTTGAGCATGCAGTGCCGACGTGGTGTGTAGAATAGTTATTCTGCTAATATTTGCAGAATAGACCGTCTAATATAATATATATATAGGGGTATAGATATAGATATGTGATGCGAAAGCCGCCCATCATCTCCAATTAGAATAGTGTGTCCATCCACGGATGCGACGTGGGCAAATGATGTCTGCCTTTGGTATCTCAAATTCAAATCAGTCTGACCTTGTTCAATGTTTATACATTATAACATGCTCGTTTCAAAACCACACCGCGCAGATCTCCGTTATATTCATGCATGCATGGGTTTCAAACGTTAGGATCTCTTATTCAAATATTTGAATTCAACTTTACATTGATTATGACCTCACCTATTCTTTTACACCCACACAGTAGTCTTCTCTTTATAATTGTACAACTAACTTTCTCTCGTGCATGCATGCACACACACTACCGGTCGGCATTATCCATCGCACGCATGCAATCTTTTTCTTCAGGTCGGTCTCCCATGAAGGCACACACCCACACACATCCCCCTCTCCATCATATCGGGCATTCTTTATCTCTCACGCGTGCATGCACAACGATCGATGTTCCTCTATTTATGTGTGTATATAACTAGGTCTTTCATAGTTTTTCACACAAACCGATCAATCGATATATCCAGTGAGGTCTCACCCTCTTTCCCACGTCCACATCGATCAATCTATACCTCTCTATATAGGATTAACATATATAGCTAATACACCCACATTAATTATATATCCAACATCCCCCTCTCATCATCCATGCCTTCCGCTTCATCTCTCAGACGCGCGCACAATGGCGAAGACAGGGGCAGTAAGGGCCCCCCCCCCCTAACATCACTATATATCGAGGCTAATATGAATGTGATCATTAGACAATTGCTGCTAAAAAAGGTTTAATTTCGTGAATTGACCCTCCTCGTAAAGGATTAGCAATGCTTGGCCCCCTAGCTCATTTATTTTTCATGGCTCCGCCACTGCGTGCAACAGCGCACGTGTTCGCCCCCTCTCTCTAAATATCGATCTCGCACTTGTGCATTCCTTCATAGTCTCCCTCCACTCGGCCCCTCTCACCATCTTCTAGCCCCCCATCGGATTTTGCCACATGTACAATCTAGCAGATTCCATGGTTGAACTTAAGCATAATGCACAAACCTCAAAACAAAAGTGGTTCTCTTTTGTTCTAAAATCTTCCGTATCATAACTGCCCAAACTTTTTTTCTAGTTGAATTGCCATTATCTGTTTTTACTTTATGCTTTACAACGCACAGTTCCATGAATCATAAAATAGATTAAGGGCTTCTTTGATTCAAAGTATTCTCAAAGGAATTTTGGAGGATTCTAATCAATAGGAATTTTTCCTATCTTGGTTGTTTGATTCGTAGAATTGTAAACCATAGGAATTTTTCCATATGATTCATTTGCACTAGATTTCATAGGAAACATCCCATCCACTCAAACCTCTTTGAAAGAATTCTGCATTTTTCCTATGCAAAATCAAAAACTCATACAATCCTATAGGATTCAAGACGACATTCCACTATAATCCCATGTTTTTCCTATTCACGCGTTCTTAGCTTTTTTATAAAAACTAATTGATTTTGAATGAGATGAACTATAAGAATTAAACGAAGGGCTACATCACGCATATATGACTCAGAGCTTACATGCTATAGTGTGGTATTTATTCATAATTTGGTTGCAAAATCTGATGCGTGCAATGCACGTGTACCTTACTAGTACTTCGAGTATGTGCAAAACACATAAATTAGAATACCAATGGCACGCTACACAGTGTCTCTCTTATAGTTCATGAAGCCACGTGGCACATGTGGAGGCGTTGTCGCGACCTCCTTGCGTGGATTGATCACAGTGACATGCTGTTGGTTCCAGAAGAATGTACTCGTCCTCCCTGAGCCATACTGGCGGTATATGCACGAAGCGAAGATGTGCACGCACGCCACGCACGCACACATTCCCTCGCACGCACACGCAGGTACACCGGCGGATGCAATTTTGTACCAAGATCCACCCCATGTGATAATCTGACGCGTGTAAAGTCGTTCACTTCATTGATGGTCAATTAATAAAGTGCATGCAAATTGAGTGGACGTGAGGGCGGAAGAAAGACATTATTACTCCACTATGCGCATGTGAGTAGTTAAATCGTGGGTTGCTAGTAGTACTTCCACTGGTCTCCTTCGTATTTTGTGCCAATTTTTGAAAGTAACATAATATTTACGCATTTGAGCAGTGTAGTCTACTTGAAATTTATGTTCCGCTAAACTCATCGGGAGCCGTTTCGGGCCTCGAAACCAAAACCATCAATTAATATTTACCTTGTTCCCATCACATTCGAAAGCCTGCTCACACCTACTAGTACGTACCAAACCTGAACGTGTTCCCACTATGCAGGTATTAGTGCTAGTGCTAGTACTTAGGTTATAAAAAGGGGAACTACCTAACCGAAAATTACTCTACCTTTCCTCCTCATAAGTGCTTCTTCGTCAGTCGTTGCCATGGCCGGTGAGCAGAGCTCTAGGTCGAGAACTACTCGTAACAAGGGAGCGGCAACCAAGGCTTCGGAAAAAAAAGAGGGCTCGCCTCCACGCAGAGACCTCGAAAGATCTCTCACGGGCAGGCGATGGCTCCCAGGAGCGCCCTAGCCGCGGAGGCGAACATGCCGAGCCGGCGGAGCTGGAGTCGTTATCCCTCGACGGCATGCCCGATCAGCTCAATAAGCAGAAGGAGTTCATCCAAAGCTTGATGGAGTTGCTGAAGGAGAGCTTCGACGACATGCCCGCTGAGCTCAATCAGCAGGGGGAGTTGACCGCCGGCTTGGTGATGCTGCTGAAGAAGAGCATTGCCTCGGAGAAGAAGGCGACCGGTGAAATCCTGCGACTTCAGGAGGACAAGGCGAAGCTCTGCCATGAGATCGACCTGTTGAAGGAGAAGAACGCCGGCAGGAAGAAGCTGCATGAGAATAGTAGTTCCTCGATGAAGATGCTGCAGGCCCTCGTCATGGGACAGAAGGAGGAGTTGGCGAAGCTCCGCATGGAGCACCCGGATGCTGTCAAGGTATGTAATGCGGCCGTGGAACAGATGATGAAGGCTCGCATCGAGAAATCCTGCGTCATGGACAGAATGAAGAAGATGGCGGAGGAGACGCGCAAGGAGATGGAGGTCGTGGAGGCGATGAAGAAGCAGTTACGACTCCGCGGCGAATTAGATCATTTGGGGTGATAATCTTCCTTCTTCTTTTACTGATGTGTTTCATCTTTTGCTTCGGTTGTTTCGCCGCACGTGTCACGTTCTCTGTGAGGCATGAATAGAACAATGGTTTTTGCTTTTTGAGGGAATGAATAGAACAATGCTAACAATGAGATGACTAGCAAATTATATCATTTTTTATCGCCATATGGCACTGGGCTGCCGTGTTTCGTGCTCCTCCGTCGCAGTACTACTCCAGTGGAAAACTTGAGTATACCGCACGGTTCTTTGCTCCTCCTCGATCAGGTCGTCGGCGCATTTATACGAGCAGTCAAATCACAAGGCCCCACCTTCCAGCAGTAATGAGCCGTCAAATCACAAAGGCCCTCGCCTCTCGTGAAACCGACCAAGCTAGACTGCCCCGCCCTCTAGCCTTTTAAAAAATGTATACTTTTGTATAGTAGTAGTATCGATGGATTGCGCCATGGAGTAAAACTTGAAATTAAAAAAAAGGTGGTACATATAGAGAGCGCTCGTCGCCAAATTATGCATATAGTACTATTAAAAAGGCTAGTCATAATAATGGTGTCTAGGATAACCCACCCCTCAAATAAAACTAAGCACCCTGGAATTCTTTGACAAAACTAAGCACGCCGAAATTCTTTGAAAACTAAACTGCTGGCTATATGATGTTGGCCATATATATTGTACGTATATGATGTGAAGAAACAAGTGGTAGTACTATACCAACTAAAAGATGAAATGTAAGAAATACTAGTATGTACATACTGAAGAGTTAAAGTAACAAGAAGAAACATAACATAGTTCTGCTGGGGGCTTAGCACAACACACCCCTCAAATTAAATTAAGCACACCTGAAATTAAACTTTGCAACTATTCCGGTAGACTCTGCATTAGAACCACCATGAGCAACGACACTGCCACCTTACTCGGAGTCCTCGTCCACGTCCTTGACTTCGTCCTTGTCCCTCTTCCTCTTGGCCGATACTTCTTTGCGTGAACCGCCAACTTGGCTGTTTCTCTTCATCCAACCCTTGTAGATATTGAAACAAAGGTAGCCATCCATTGCAGCGTAGTGGATGTGGTCTATATCTAGTACATTCCGCTGCCATGCATGACTATGAAACGTGTATGGAGGTTTCTCCAGTTTACCGTACGAAGGATGAACCATGGCTCCTGCCAGGGTCAGCATTGAAGGCTGACGAGAGGACACCAGCCGATTCTTTTGGAGGTCGAAGGTGTTGCCTACAACGAGGCCTATCCGACGCAGGACTTCTTTGTCATTACCAAAGTCTGCAGTAATGATTTTGACTAGGCTGCTCTCGAGGAAGTCCTTAAAATCCTGGCACTCAACGTCGGCGTGGCATATGTGGTAGACCAAGCATAAGTCAAGCACGCAAACCTGGATCACGACGGGCTTCTTCCTCTCTTCGTCCTTTAGATCCTTCTCTTGTCCCACGACTGTGGTGTACTCAACATCTAGCCCAGCGACCCACTCATCATCTGAGCCTTCGAACATGAGTCTGAAGCGAGAAAGTCATCCTTTCACCGTCGCGGAAGAACGGGTGTAGATGACGTCGAACTCATCACCGGTGATGGTTCTAACCTTGTACTCACTGCCAATCGGGGAGATTTGGGATGCCATGGATTTGGGAGGAGGGTTAGGATTAGTGGAACTGCTGTAATGTGAATGGATGGGACGACTAGGAGCGAATCGCCATAGTATTGAAGGACGTGCGGGGACGAGTAGGAGCGATCTGCCAGCGTGCGAATGGTGGGGTAGTGGCTTTCCATTCTCCCATGATACGGGCTTCCGAGAGCCCTTGGATCTGAAATCGAACGGTTGCATGGCGTGATTCTAGACCTATGGGTGAATATCCTATCCTGGAGGGTTATTCTGCAAATTTTCAGCAACTTAGCATGCGACCGTTTGATCTTAGATGCAAGGGCTGCGAGCACCCCGTATCATGGTCGCACCTACCACGACCGTCGCGTCGCACGCGCGGTCGCGCCCTTGGAGATTTAACATGGTGCGTTAGGCTATCTGATGTTGGCATGTCATACATAGTCATCACTTAGTCACTCATACTACAACAAGGTTAGCTATAAGGTTAGTCATCACTTAGGAGAAAATTTTACTACTCCCTCTGTTTACTCCTCGTACCTACTACGTACTTTGGTTAGTACTCTCTCCATTTTCTTATAAAAGGCTACTATAAAAAATACGTTTTGCATCTATACAAGGGCACAAATAGTAATCGAGACAAAAGTTACTACTCCCTCCTTTCCAGTTAATGGCTCAATTTCAAAATCTCTCCAACCAAGGTAGACGGTGAGTGGTCGAATTAATTTCGTAGTTTGCACAGTACGCTCATTTTTCTCAAGAAGTTATGTTTACCGAGGCATTAATTAGAATGAATGCATGAATGACCACTAAATTTTCATGAACTTGTACATGCATTGGTTAGTTTCCTCTTGACACTGCTTGCGTCGGGTGATCTAACGCACCTTGAAATCCAACATGTAATGGTACTACTACTAGTATAGTAGAATTGAGACTTGTCAAACGGAAAAATGAATGTTTTTTAGATGAGCCCTATAAACCCTAGTGGGTACGTACTCCGTAAAAATAGATTTTTCCAAAACTAAGTCGCTCCCTTTCATGAATTCTGTAGTATACTCCTCCGTCGACGCTCCCTTTCATGAATTATGTACTTCCTGTCACCGACATGTGGGACATATAGCAACCGGGTCGACGTGTCAAGCACCAAATAACAGTGCAGAACAGCAGGGGGATGCACCCCACTCGTACCGGCCCAGTAGTAGTAATGAGCAATGAGACGAAAAATCACAATGCCGCACCTTCCCAGACGGACGAAGCAACCATTATTTCACACTTCGGTTCGACATCATCTCAAACCACGTACTAGTATTGCTTCTACCTCAAGAGGGACACGCGCATCTCCTTGGTACATCATGACACGTGGGACCGCATGACAGGCCATGCTCCCCCGCCGATCGCTCAGTAAAATCACCTCATTTTTACTGTACTTCCTCCGTATCGGTTTACTACATGGCATGCACGTCGTTCTAGGTTGAGAATTTAACTGGCTATACATATATATATATATATATATATATATATATATATATATCTGTGTGTGTGTGTGTGTGTGATGAACAGTACTCTAGCCTTTTAAAAAATGTATACTTTTGTACAGTAGTACTATCGATGGATTGCGCCATGGAGCAAAAATTGAAATTTAAAAACAAGGTGGTACATATAGAGAGCGCTCGTCGCCAAATTATGCATATAGTACTATCAAAAAGCTAGTGCGTGCTTAATTGGGGTGCTAAATTCTATTAAATAAATACTAGTAGTATGTACATACTGAAGAGTTAAAGTAACGAGAAGAAACATAACATAGTTCTGCTGGGGCCTCAGCACAACACACCCCTCAGATTAAACTAAGCACACCTGAAATTAAACTATGCAACTAATCCAGTAGACACTGCATTAGAAGTTTAGAACCACCATGAGCAATGACACTGCCACCTTACTCGAAGTCCTCATCCACGTCCTCGTCCCTCTTCCTCTTGGCCCATACTTCTTTGCTTGAACCTCCAACTTGGTTCTTGCTCTTCATCCAACCCTTGTAGATATTAAAACAAAGGTAGCCATCCATTGTAGCATAGTGGATGTGGTCTATATCTAGTACATTCCGCTGCCATGCATGACGATGAAACGTGTAATGAGGTTTCTCTAGTTTACGGTATGAAGGATGAACCATGGCTCCTGCCAGGGTCAGCCTTGAGGGCTGACGAGAGGGCACCAGCCGATTCTTCTGGAGGTCGAAGGGGTTGCCTACAACGAGGCCTATCCGACCCAGGACTTCTTTGTCATTCTTAAAGTCTACAGTAACGAATTTCATTGTTTTGTCCTCGAGGAAGTTCTGAAAATCCTGGCACTCAACATCTGCATGGCATATGTGGTAGACCAAGCAAACGTTATGTACGCAAACCTGGATCACGGTGGGCTTCTTCCTCTCTTTATCCTTTAGATCCTTCTCTCGTCCCAAGACTGTGGTGTACTCAACATCTAGCCCAGCGACCCACTCATCATCTGAGTTTTCGAACATGCGTCTGAAGCGAGAAAGGCATCCTTTCACCGTCACGGAAGTACGGGTGTAGATGACGTCGAACTCATCACTGGTGATGGTTCTAACCTTGTACTCACCGCCGATCGGGGAGATTTAGGACACCATGGATTTGGGAGGAGGGTTAGGATTAGTGGAACTACCGTAATGTGAATGGACGGGACGACTAGGAGCGAACCGCCGTAGTATTAAAGGACGTGCGGGGACGAGTAGGAGCGAACTGCCAGCGTGCAAACGGCAGGGTAGTGGCTTTCCATTCTCCCATGATACGGGCTTCTGAGATCCCTTGGATCTGAGATCGAACGGTTGCATGGTGTGATTCTAGACCTATGGGTGAATATCCTATCCTGGAGGGCTATTCGACAAATTTTCAGCAACTTAGCATGCGACCGTTTGATCTCAGATCCAAGGGCTGCCAACAGCCCGTATCATGGTCGCGCCTACCACGACCGTCGCGTCGCTCGCGCGGTCGCGCCCTTGGAGATTTAACACGATGCGTTAGGCTATCTGATGTTGGCATGTCATACATAGTCATCACTTAGTCACTCATACTACAACAAGGTTGGCTATAAGGTTGACTAGAAGTGTATTTTTACTCCTCTCTATCTCTTTCTTCGTACTCCCTCCATCCCATAATATAAGAATGTTTTTGACACTAGTGTAGTGTCAAAAATGTTCTTATATTATGGGACACAGGGACTACTAGTATTTATTGCATTTGCCAAGGAGTGACCTCTTCCAATGAATTGGTGTTGCTAAGTTTGCTTCATTTAATTAGCTATAGACTCAAAATTGTCTTTTCACCTAGGTACACGCGCTTAGCACCGTTTCTTCCTTGGGTCACCAAACTAGTCTCTCTCTTCTTGATTAACTTGCCACATCAGACTTTATGCCTATGTGGCAAGCTTAAGCACCTGTAGGAGCTAGTAAGTACAATAGTGCACTTTACATGGCATTTTTGCATATGTGGAGGAAAGAGAGGCAAGGAAAAAGTGGAGAAGGGGGCTCTCATGCAAGAGCAAGCCTCTACTACATGGTGGAGCATTGGGAGAGGCACCTGTATGGAGGTGGTCAGGAATCGGGAGACTCACGCCGGTCATAGCGCCGCAGTTAAAATGATAATGGCAAGTCAAATCACGGGGCCCCACCTGTCCAGCAGTAACTCGCTATCAAATCACACAGCCCTACGTTTGCAGCAGCCTACTCCCTCGTCTTCTCGCGTCTCTGTCGAACTGACTAGGCGGAACTGCCCCGCCACCTACCGCGTAGGAAAAGCCCCGCCCTCGACTTTTAAATAGTATACAGTATACTAATTTTGTATCCTTGGATTGCGCCCGAGCCATGGAGCAAAGCGTCTAGAAAACGGCGGTACACATGTATGAAGTATACAACACCCTGTCGCGTTCGCATCGCACCCCAGACGGTCGGTCGGTCTAGCACACTGCTCTCCGAATGGAACGCGCCTCATATTTCATTCGCACACACATGTGGGACGACAATTGAGAACCGACCATAGGCACACTCCCCAGCCCCGCAATTCGGGTGACTTAATAGAAGAGGGAGACGAGCGATAGCACTAGAGAAGTGTTGTACTACATTGGTGCCTGGACAATCCCTGCAAGACACGGAAGATCAGTTCGTCCATGCATGTGACCAGACTCCAGCAGACACGCCTGGATTGGCTATCGTCTACATATCTTGCAGGTTGTGTTGTACATGGCTGTAGTTGTGGTGAGAAATCTAAAAAAAGGTTTCTTGTGATCTCGCAAAATTAGGTGTCATGTGCTTCGGATCACTGCGAGGGTTAAACAGCGACAACTGAGTTGGGCTAGTCATTGGGGGCACATGCATGAACAGTGACTACCCGGCTGCCATCTAGGTCAAGCCGGCTATGTTAATTAGGACATCTATTGATGGACCCCTTTTCTACGAGTTTATCTTTAATATGAGATTTGTTCCTCGTCTAGTTTGTCTGTCGGGATTCATGTTGTCTCCTTTGGGCAGTGAGGTTATGATTTCTTGTCATGTGGCATTTTTTCGTGTTATATGTTATAATCCGGTGCTTCAGATCAAAATGACGACAACTGCGCCTCCGGGCCACGTGCATGAAGACTTCTCGATAGTCATTGACGAGGTCAAGCCAGCTACGGTAGACAAAAGAAAACTAAGTACTCCTCCACTATATAGCCAGGAGCCTTCGCGCTTGCTTGCTAGTGTTGCTCTCTTCACACTGTCTCGGCCTCTCCAGATCTAAACACAACCGCGGTGGCCACTCTCTCTCTCTCTCTCTCTCTCTACTCACCGCTGGTCACAGATCCAGCCGGATCCTCTCCACCGGGGAAGGTGAGAAGGTGCAACATTCACGCGGTCATCCTCGGCGACGGCTCTTACCCACTGTTAGGCGCGTCCCGATTAGCCTGCCTTGCCGTTCTCTCCCAAGCACCGCTGGCAAGGGAGGGACTCCGACCCCTTCTTCCTCGCTGCCGTAGTGTGGGCAGATCTGGCCTCCCGCCGCCCACCTAGCGACATCCCGATGACCATCAGGTATAACTTCCTTCCAAACCGTCCTTGCTCTACTTCCTGAGCTCCTGACATCGCTGCATTTGTATCTTTTACTATTTCTCAGGCCCCCTCATAGATAGGATCGATCGGCTGTTCGAAAACCACCTAATTTTTTTACGTTGAAGAGGTAAAACTAGTTCATGCACTCGAATCTAGTACCACATGGTTCAAACAAGGAAGAAAGGGTGTGGGGGTGGGGGAGGATTTGTTACCTGAATCTAGGACTTGGTCGAAAGAGGAAATAATGGGGGCGAAAAGTAGCAGAGACTGGCTATCCAACTGGTCTTTAGGTTTAATAGGGAAATAAAGGGAAATGCAGTACAAACTCAATATAAACTCGATCTATTGGTTGAAAAAGGAAAGAAAGTGGCGACTGGGGGACAAGTCAACAGAGTAAGTCCAGCACTAGATTTGCTAGCCTCACATAGTATAAGGTGGCTATACCGAACAAAAATGGGACCAACCCAGATATCATGTTCTGATGTTTGTTGCCCCGAGCCACTCTTATGTAATGCCACTGGTAAAATGTAGCAGTCGCACAGTTAAAAGTAAGGACACCTTAAACCAATGTTGTTTTCAATGTAATGCCTCCAGTAATATGAATCAATGGCACTTCTTTACATGTCCTGCTAAAATTTCCCATTAAGATAAGTTGGTTCTTTTCGTTAGAAATGCAACTGTCCTGGTCCGCCTACTCTCCCGTGCCCAAAGTAATGTCGTATTTAACGGTTGTCATAGTTAATCCTAATGCCCACACTAATATCTAGCAATGCCATTGCTTTAGAAATTGCTACTGTCCTTGTATGATTGCCATTCAGATAAGGAACATGCTTCTTTTCATTTGATGCATGTTTCATCACTTGTTAGTCACCCTCCTTTCCACCTTTTTTGTGCAAACAGAGATATACATTTCACGCTCGATCTTAGTTGAACTGCACAAATGATATCCAAATTATAGTTGAGCATTCCAGGAGATTCACAACCAACCTTGATGTTGCTCAATTTTATTGCAACTAATGAAGAAGAAGCTCTGTGGGTTTCGTTTTCTGATGGAAATGGAACCGGGGCTGGAGCCCTTTTCTTAAAAAAAATTGAAGAAGAAGCTGCTAGCTCACGGGACATTGCTTCATTTTAGGTGAACTGCACCAAAAGGTCCCATGAATTGAATCATCCATGTTGGTGACTGAAAGAGCCAGCTTCAGCATCCCAGTCTAAGCACCCCCGGCCTCCATCCTTGCGACGCACGGTACACCTCGTTTGCCACCTGCTCGACCCTAGTGTCACTGATAAAATGAAGTAATAATACAGTTAAAATAGAGCGAGTGTCATCTCTATCATTTCATTTCCAATGTAGATAAAGAAAGTGCTTCTCTTTGTTAAAGTATGTTTCATCAACTAGTCCCATTGTTAATGTTTAAGCGTTTCTGCAAACTGGGGTGCTTAATTTTAGTTGATATGTACAAAAATAGAGATTTGAATGTCTCAAGGCGCCTCCTTGTACTACTGTTGTACACTAATGTTCATCACTGACAGAAGGTGTATCTGGGAGACTTGGGACGATGTCCAGTATGAGGCGTACCGTATGAGGTGTCGCAGGGCCCATCTCGCCCTCGCAGCATGGCATACTATGATACTATCGCAATATTTTCTTCTATTTATTTTGTGTGTTTCATCAACTAGTGCCACTATAATGTAATCACGCTTTTTCATTATCTGTGCAAACAGGGTTATTCAGCTGCATTTTGGTAGAACTGCACAAATGTACGTATGGAACCGGCATATATGCAGAGTGCGAGGTGTGCCAAGTAAAAATTACCGACACCAACCATGCTGCATGCACGCATTGGCATCCACCACCACCAGTGGGATGTGTGGCACTCTCTGTGGACGGATCTTTCTCGGCAGGAAATCCTCTAACCAAATACTAGTAGCTTATATTGGCAGTTTTCTAGGGAGTACTCTTTTCTGAAAGAAGCACCAATCTATTTTTCTTTATTTGTACACTGTGTCACAACTTTGACCCAAAGGTCCAGAGCTATTTTAGGGTGATTGACGTAGTACTCAGAGACTGGTTGTAAGCATGATTTTCATTAGCTGTCACACTGATTGTAAGCATGAGCAGGTGGAAGATTAGGTTAGTGCGAAGCTTACCTTAAACCCTACCGCCGCCGTTGAAACGAGGCGAGCATCGAGGGAACCATGGAGAATGGAGGGGAAGCGACGTCGCGCCATCCGGACTCCTCTTGCGGTGGGAGAACAAATACTCATGTGGCTCCGGCTGGCTCTGCACCCTCACGAACGGCACACTATACTCGATTGATTCGTTATCCTCTAGGTGCTCGACCTTCAACCTGTACGCCCACCCCCTCCGCCTGACTGTCATCTCGGGCGAATCTGTCTGCTCCACCGCCCATAGGAGATACTCGATGAACTCGGAGGACTGCGGCGTGACTGCCGCTGAGGAGTACATGTACATCACCGCCCTCATCGCCGCCATCTCGCTCTTTCGCATACATTGCCACATGGCCCGCACCATCTTCGAAATCTCCCACTCATTGTCAAACCAACTAAGGATCTCATTTAACCCGGCTATCTTTGCCTGGTCACCGCTGGCGATCTGCCTGATTCGCTGCTGCATCCTCTCCATAGATGTCCTTCTGAGTGGTTCGGTGCTAGCTTTGGAAGATGGGAGGAGAGACGGTGGTCTTGCAATACAGAAGAGGTAGAGGCGATACGGTGGTTTTGTAATGGAGATGATGGAGAGGAGAGGAGGTGGTTTTGCAATGGAGAAGATCAGAAGAGGAAGAGGCAAGACGATGGTTTTGGAATGGAGATGATGGAGAGGAGAGGAGGTGGTTTTGGAATGGAGATGATGGAGAGGAGAGGAGGTGGTTTTGCAATGGAGAATATCACAAGAGGGAGAGGCGAGACGGTGGTTTTGGAATGGAGATGACGGAGAGGAGAGGAGGTGGTTTTGCAATGGAGAAGAGGGAGAGGAGCGTGCGGCAGCGATTTAGGATTGGGCGAGAGGGCCGGCGCGCTGTGACTGGGTCAAAATCAAAATCAATTTACCCTTCAATTAAGAAAGCAACCCCACATTAACTAGTCTCCCTTTTATTCTGGGTCATAATTGACCATGATTTTCGCACATAAAATATATGTTATACGTTGCAAAAATAATATAATTTGAAAGTACATTCAGATACGAACCAAACGATACAATTTTTGGTGACATGCATTCACATTTTGCTTGTCAAATACAGTACATGGTCAAACTTTGACCCAAAATACGCAAAACAACAAAAAAATACTTCCAAGACCAGCGACGCTCCTCTCCTGTTCTTCTCCTCTTAAACCACCGCCGCTCCTCTCCTGTTCCAATATAAATCCAGCGCCGCTCCTCTCCTCTTCCATTTCAAAACCACCGCCCTCCTCTCCTGTTCCAGTCCAAAACCAGCGTCGCTCCTCTCCCGTTCTAATCCAAAACTAGCGCTGCTCCTCTCCTCTTCCATTCAAAAACCACTGCCGACGAGTGAAGGTGATGTGGAGAAGTAGATCGATGGTGGAGTACAACCGATAGGCAGACGGCGACCCTGTGAAGCTAGCTAGGATGTTGGAGATATAGTCTTGGTTTGACAACAAGGACCAACTAGCGGCGACGGCGACATCCATGGACAAATATCTACAATAGAGCGAAAAGGCGGGGATACTCCCGGAGGGAGTCTCGCTGGAGTACATAGAGCTGCTCCAATGGGCCATGGAGCAAACAGATTCACCAAATCCGATCGTGAGGGAGCGGTGGTGGGAGTATCGATCCCAGATGGAGCATCCACCAGAGATTGAAGGATCGAGCATCTACAGGGTGCCGTTTGTGAGGATGTCCTGCCAGAGCGAGCCGGTGGAGTCTTCGTCGACCGAACCCAACTGCAAGAGGAGAAAAGCAGTTGGCCCGACGATGCTTCCCCGCCATCGTCTCCCTCGCCGTTCACATCGTCTCACGGGGCGGCTGTCTGCCGCCGAGGAATAGGAGGGGGCTGCCCCCCTCCATCCCAATAGTCGGGCAGGTTGTGAATTGTCAGGAGGAACTTAGGGTTGTCAGTATTTGCAGGTTGTGAATTGTGTTTTGTGTTGTGTATTTTGAGAGTACTTTCAGATATGAATGTCTTTTGAATTTCAGATTTGCCGTATTGAGCATATGAAGAATTTTATGAATTCTAGAGATCTATTTTTAGCACTTAAAAAATTGTAGTTTCATAGGAGTATAAAAGTGCAGACGAGAAGAAACTGCAAGTTTCAGTTTTAGATAAGAAACTGCAACTTTCAGAGGCAGAGCATTTGTATTAACACGGCCTTTTCAAACAGGCTTAACATCATGTTGGAAGTTTTATTCATGGTCGAAAATGGAACTACCAGCCAGTTCATCATGCTGATCAACATTCATGCATAGCACATCTTCATATGATGCATAGTCAAAATGCCCACACAATGTCGAGTGTGCGAAACACAGAGAAAACGAGGGATGATGTTTTGGCAAGTGTTGGACGTGGTTTTGGGCTGCCCCGTCTAGGCTTTCATTTTTAACATGCGCAGCCCACGACCTCGGATGGGAGGGCCTGTTTGTATTTTCTTAGGGCCGTCATGTATCGACGGGCCTATGGACCTCCCATCGAGGTTTTATTTTTGGCAGCCCAATTTATGTATTTTTTTGAAGAAAACACAGAGTTCTGTTCTATTTTTCTATATAAGAATAGGAACGCCAGGTACAACTTATGTTTCCCTTCTAACTATATTATATATATTTAAATTATTTTATATGTTATTATATATTATTTTTATTGTCATCATATATTTAACAGAAACTTACATATGTAAGAAAACAATATCCCACATCTTATTAACTTATAAAAATAATTTCTTAACAAATAAAATCCTGGATTGTTTTGGCACGAAAATCCTAGTGATTGTGTACAAAAGCTTGGTAAGATTTAAGGACGAATGTAATAATATCACTTATTATTTAAATATATTTATAACAAAATGCTCAACCCCTTTTTAATTTTTTATAACATTGCTGGCCCAACCCAACATTATAATTAGAATCAGCCCAGCAAAATCGTGTATTTCGAGAAAGTGCAAATGGCCTGTAATTTTTAAGGAAATAAAATAAATGGGTCGCATGGACGCTACATTAATTGTTCACCCAGCCCAGCTAATGGATGTAATTCAAAAAAAAGATCAAATTGACTGTAAATTCTACCGCGCAAAAAAAGACTGTAAATTCTGAAAAATGGGTTGAATATGTGCCACATTTTTGGAGGCTGAAATGTGGGCCAATAGGTCGAAGCCAACGCAAGTCGTTGTCAATTTAGTCAACAAATGATTCTGACATGTTAGAAGTTGGATTTACATCCAACGACCGACATCCATCTTCAATCTCTCGTCTTCTTCCTCCAGCACCGCCGGGACCACCTCCCGCCTCCTGCTGCTAGCAGCTCTGCTTAGCACGCTTGGCTATGAAGCGCTACTCCACCGTTGGCCAGGCCATCCCTCCACCCCTCCACACCTCCTGTTCTTCTCCACCGACTGCCGAACCACACTGCACTAGAACCAGTTAACCCTCGTACACCTCTCCGTCTACGACTCTACTCCCGTGTCTTCCCATCTCCGGCTCGTTGCTGTTCGGAGCCTCACCGTCGTCCACCACCTTGGATGCGCTCGGCGTGGAGTGGTCAAAGTGGTCAACGAACGACACCATCGGAAGTAGACTGTGCATGGAGAGGCTGACAGCTGGGTCCAAGGCCGCACACAAAGAAATGCCTCCTAATTACGCACAAAATAATGATTCCTCCACCTGACATCTGGGACCCATCGGAAGGGCCTCTGTATTTCATGAAAAAAATGTGCCCCCAGCTGACTTGTCGGACCCACCAGCTATCTTCGCATGCAAGGAAGTGCCTCCTTATTACGCACAAAAAAATGAATACTCCTCCTGCCAGCTGGAACCCAGCATACTGGGAGGCTGACTTGTGGGCCTACCAAGTTGACGGGGATGGAGGGCTTTGTCAACTTAGTCAATATGAACGATTCTAGCTCCTATTACCGTACGATGTTCATCCAGCGGTTGTAGTGCTTCTTCAACCTCTAGTCTTCTTGCTCCAGCCGCCCAAACCAGCGTCGGTCGTGCCGCGTGCTCCTGCCTCCCGTGGCCGGCTGTGATGCCGCGGAGGCCTCACCGCCCCCTACTACTCCCACCGCTGGCCAGGCCATCCCTCTACTCACCCACACCCCCTATTATTCTGCGGTGACAGCAGCCTCACACCGCAGCTGAACCAGTGAACCCTCGTACTCCTCTTCGCATGGACATCCGCTGCTGCGTCTTCCCCGGCTCCGAGTCGTCCCCTTCCTAGGCCTCGCCGTCGTCCACCGCCGTGGTGCTCTCGGTGCGGCGTGGTCAACATGTTCAGGGAACAACTTCCATCGGACATGGACTGTACGTGGAGAGGCTGACAGCTGGGTCCATGACCACAGCAAGGAAGTGCCTCCTTATTACGCGCAAAATAATGATTCCTCCACCTGACAGCAGGGACCCACCGGACGGGCCACCGTATTTCATGAAAAAAAGTTTCCCCTTGACTGCTGGGACCCACCAGCTACATCTTCGCATGCAAGGAAGTGCGTCCGGGCAAAAAAATGATTCGCCCCCTGACTGCTTGGACCCACCAGCTACATCTTCGCACGCAAGGAAGTGCGTCCGGGCAAAAAAAACGATTCGCCCCCCTGGCTGCTGGGACCCACCAGCTACATATTCGCACGCAAAGGAAGTGCGTCCGGGAAAAAAAAATGATTCGCCCCTCTGACTACTGGGACCCACCAGCTACATTTTTGCACGCAAGAAAGTGCCTGACAGTCGGGACCCACCTGGTCGAAGCGTACGTAGCATTGTCATTCTGAACGCGAATGTGCACGTACATATATACTGGTCGATGTAGAGGTGTGCACATGTCGTAGTAGAGGCGCGTACATGTTGTAGTAGAGGCGCGCACGTAGCATGTACACGTACATATAGCGGCCAGGGTGCAAGAAAGAAAATACGGCCACGTATGTACATACGGGCGGGTCTCGAACGCCTACTCGCGCATACGTACGGCCAGGGCTCGTGTTCATGGCTGGGTCGGAACGGAGAAACAGAGTAGTCGTCGTGTTCATGGGAAGGCAACGGAATGCGTTGTGTTCATGGGGAGGCAACGGAATGCGTCGTGTTCATCCAGAGGCAAAGGAATGCGTCGTGTTCATCGGAAGGCAACGGAACGCGTGGGAGCCAACCGGCTTGGATGGAACAGGTGATGGAAACGAGGCATGGCATACCGCACAACGGAGGAAACGGACCTCCTACGTCTGGAACGGGGTCCTGTTGATCGGGAGGGGTGTGGCGTACCGAAAAACGGAGGAAACAGACCTACTACGGTCGAAATGGGGGTCCTGTTGATCGGGAGGGGTGTGGTGTACGGCAAAACGGAGGAAACGGACCTCCTACAGTCGAAACGGGGGTCCTGTTGATCGGGAGGGGTGTGGTGTGCCGCAAAACGGACGAAACAGACTTGTGTTGGAGCGCTACGGTTGAAACGGTGGTCCTGTTCATCGAGAGGAGTGTGGCGTACCGCAAAACGGGACTCCACGGGATACTGTTCATCTCCACCGTCGACCTCCTCCAGCCTCCACAGGCTACCGTCGACCTCCTCCAGCCTCCATGGGTTCCTGTTCATCCATCCTCCACCGCGCGCTACTCCACCGGCTACTGTTCAACCACCCCTCCACGGGCACCCCTCCACCGTCTACTGTTCATCTAGCCCTCCACACCACGGGGTCCTGTTCAACCACCCCTCCACGGCCACCCCTCCACCATCTACTATTCATCTAGCCCTCCACACCACGGGGTCCTGTTCATCCAGAGGCAACGCCACCGCTCACTGTTCATCCAACCCCCCTCCTCCCCCCGCAACGCTCACTGTTCATCCAATCGATCTGCTACAGTTAGCAGCAGTAGCGAAGGAATCGCTCGATCGGGTTCAGTTAACAGCCATCGATCGATCACTCGGGTTCAGTAACGCGTAGCCTGCAGTGCAATCGCTCGGGTTTAGTTAGAACCCAACGCCTCGCTCGGGTTCAGTTAGAGCCAACGCCTCGCACACACGCGCGTATGTGTACAAGAGAAACGTGCATCGCTCGGCCCCCGACCTCCCACCGTAACCAGCAACTCCCCGAAATTTTCCTCCCATTCACTTCTACCATGGTTTTTTCCGTCATGGAAGGCCCAACGAATGTCATGCAGCTGCGTCTCCGGCCCGCCCAGGAAGAAAAGCCCCATTTTTGTCATGATTTTTTGTCATAGAAGTAGGAGCCCACCACATCTATGATGATACCAGGTTTTGTCACAATTATCGTCATAGAAGTGTCATGTGTATGACAGGAAAAAAATTCGTTCAGCCCAAAATGTCACGGATGTGTCTTTTTTTAGTGTAGGTGTGTCCACCATGTGTATATCGTATGACGATGTGGCTGTCCACTATCCTAAAGGTGGTGGTTTTTGTGCCTGCTCCTCTCCGGCATCGTCGTCCATACCATCGATTTCCTCAGAGCCGTAATCGAGTGTGTCGGTTAAGTCCTCGATGGTGGCAATGAAGTGGGTGGTGGGTGGGAAACGAAGTTCTTTATCGTCCGCTTCCCATTCGAGCTGGACATAGTTCGGATGGGAGTTCCCTGACAAGGAGAGGGATTTCAATGAGTTTAACGCATCGCGTAAGGGCGAGTGCTGGAAGATGTCCGCAGAGCTGAACTCCAAGATCGGCGCCCAATCAGGTTCGACGGGCGCGGATGCACGCGATCCGGAACCCATGGTCGGATACAGGTCTGAGGTTCTGGTGACACAAGCCCAACTCGATGTTGGGTCTGTGTGTGGCTCGAATGCCGTTGAGTCTGCGGCCTCCGTGGCGGCGTTAAGCTTTCCGTCTTTGGAAAACGCAGTCCACTCTGGCTCTAGGGCCAGGGCGGTCACAGGCGATATCTCCTGCTGTGGCCAGATGACAGATCTAGGTCATGTTCATCCTGATGGCCTGGGACAACCGTCATGGGCTCGAACCCGTCAAAGATCAAGTTTGCACAGATATCGGCCACGAAATTCAGGCTTCCAAATAGGACCTGATGGCCAGGGGCGTAGCTATCGATCTGCTCTAGATGGCCCCGTGAGTTGGCCCGCAGTGCGAAGTCGCCGAATATGAAGATCTGTCCGTGGGGAGATCTCCCCCTGGACTGCATTGTTGTAGATGATTGATGGAGCCATCAAGCCTTCTGGTGACGACGCAGCGGAACACTTAATGAAAGCACCATTGTCGGTGTCAAAACCGGCGGATCTCGGGTAGGGGGTCCCGAACTGTGCGTCTAAAGCTAATGGTAACAAGAGGCGGGGGACACAATGTTTACCCAGGTTCGGGCCCTCTCTATGGAGGTAATACACTACTTCCTGCTTGATTGATCTTGATGAATATGAGTATTACAAGAGTTGATCTACCATGAGATCGTAATGGCTAAACCCTAGAAGTCTAGCCTATGAGGTTATGATTGTTGTGGCTAAACCCTAGCAGTCTAAACCCTCCGGTTTATATAGACACCAGGAGAGGCTAGGGTTGTACAAAGTCGGTTACAGAGAAAGAAATCTACATATCCGAATCTCCAAGATTGCCTTCCATGCAAAGGAGAGTCCCATCCGGACATGGGACGAAGTCTTCTATCTTGTATCTTCATAGTCCAATAGTCCGGACCAAGTATACAGTCCGACTGTCCGAGGACCCCTTAATCCGGGACTCCCTCAACCACCCCTTGTCGCTTCATGAGCAGTACGGGCACACAAAGCTGATACTTTTTGGAATGATTAGAGTTGGCACATGCAAATTTACTTGGAACGGCATGCAAATAGCGCATATAGGTAGGTATAGTGGACTCACTTGGCACAACTTTAGGTTTAAGGAATTGGATGCACAAGCAGCATTCCCGCTTAGTACAAATGGAGTCTAGAAAATAGATTGAGAAGCAACCAACCATAAAATGAAAACATTCATAAACATGCATTGACAATAGCTAACACAGAATAATGCACCATAAGTAGGACATAACTTCGTTGCATAACTATTGACTTTACGTGCATGCACAGGGAATCACAAACCTTAACAACAATATTCTTACTAAGTCACAATTACTCACTAGCATAACTCACATATTATCATCTTCATATCGCAAAACTATCGCAAGGAATTAAACTTATCATATTCAGTGATCTACATGATAGTTTTTATTATATCTCTCTTGAATATCCATCACATTAGGACCAATTTCATATCTTGTGTATATTACCATTACTACTATAAACTCTCAAAATAAGATAAGTGAAGCATGAGAGTTCATCTATTTCTTCAAAATATAATCACTTCTATGCTCTAAAAGATATAATTGAAGCACTAGAGCAACTGCCTAGCTCAAAAGATATAAGTGAAGCACATAGAGTATTGTAATGAATCACAAGAAATGTGTGTCCCTCTCAAATAGGTGTATCTAGCCAGGATGATTGTGACAAACTAAAAAGCAAACAAAGACTCATATAATACATGACGCTCCAAGCAAAATTCATATCATGAGGTCAATAAAAATATAGCTCCAAGTAATATTACCGATGGTTGGTAGAAGAAAGAGGGGATGCCTTCTGGGGCATCCCCAAGCTTAGGCTCTTCCACTCCTTATTCCTTCATCCATCGTGATCTCACTCAAAACTTGAAAACTCAGCACACAAAACTCAACAAATCCTTCATGAGATCCGTTAGTATAACAAAGCAAATCACCACTTTAAGTACTATTGTAAACCCATTCATATTTTATTATTGCATCACACCTATTGTATTCTAACTTCACCATGACCTATACCCCCCCCCAGATGCAATCCATAGATTCATCAAAACAAGCAAACAACGCAATGAAAACATAATCTATCAAAAGCAGAATAGCCTATAGTAATTCGAACAATGACCATAGTTTTGTAACTCCACAAAATCCAAAAAATTAGAACCATGTTGAAATTTATATATAAACCGTGTGTAAAAAATCATAATTTTATCACGTTCTAGTGAATTTATATAATTCTATTACTGGGTGTAAAAGTTCCTGTTTTTGCACATAATCAAAGCAACTATCATCCAAATTATCCCAAAGGCTTTACTTGGCATAAAAACTGACTAAAACATGAAAACACAACCATAAAAGTATAATAATTGTCTGCACGGAGAAAAAACCCAGGAAAGATAACTATTGGGTTGTCTCCCAACAAGCTCTTTCTTTATAGCCATTAAGATAGGCTTAAAATTTTATTGATGCTCTCATGAAAGACAAGAATTTAAGCAAAAACAAAGCATCATGTAGCATGTGAAGAACATGTTTAAGCATAACATACTTCCTATGCATAGGAATTTTATAAGCAAACAAATTATCAAGGCAAGAAAAAACTAGCATATGCAAGGAAGAACAAATAAACAATAGCAATCGCAACATAACAAGAGGTAATTTAGTAACATCAAAATCTATACAACCATATTTTCCTCTCTCATAATAATTACATGTAGGATCATAATCAAATTCAACAATATAGCTATCATATAAATTTTTCTCTTCATGCTCCATATGCATAAAAGTTTTATAATCTTCCAAGATAGTGGGATTAACATCAACTAAAGTCATGACCTCTCCAAACCCACTTTTATCAAAAATTTCATAAGACTGAACACTCACCAAATATGTGGGATTCTTTTTACCTAAAGTTGACACTCTTCCAAACCCACTTTCAATATTATTGCAAACATTATTATCAATAGCATATTCATCATGAGGCCTAAATAAATTAAAGATCATAAGAAGCATTATCACCCCAATCATGATCATTGCAATAAGTAGTGGATATAACAAAATTATCACCCCAAAGCTCGTAGTTTTGCATATTATTAGCACAATTGACATTAATAGACTTTATGATAACATAATTTCAATCATTATTTTCATTAAAGGGACTATCGTGAATCAATTTATAAGTTTCTTCTTTGAACACTTCATCACAATTTCCAGATTCACGATCTTCAAGGAAAACTTCATAAATAAAATCTAGTGCACTCAACTTACTAGCAATTGGTTCAACATATTAGCTCTTTTGAAAAGATTAGCAAGTGGATGAGGATCCATATGTCTTTAGTTTTCTGGTTCTTTTTCTATTTTTGGTGTGTTGATATGAAGGCAAAAAGCAAGCAAACGAGCAAAAAGGCAAACAAAAAATATTTTTGTGTTTTTGTAAAAATGTTTAAGAAGTGGGGGAGATGAAAATGAGAGGCAAATGGCAAATAAAGCATATTCAAGGAGATGAAAGTTTATGTGATGGTACTTGATAGATGTTGATGATGTCTCCCCGGCAACGGTGCTAGAAATTTCCTTTGATTCCACTTGTAAGCTGCGTTGGTTTTGTCCCCAAAGAGGAAGTGATGATGTAGTATAGTAGAGGTAGGTATTTCCCTTGGTTAGAAACCAAGGTTATCAATCAAGTAGGAAAACCACGCAACAACTTGTTAGCAGCACCTACACACAAAATAACAAATACTTGCACCCAACATAAACAAGCGGTTCTTAATCCCTTGGCGATTAATTCTAATGATCACATCTCGTAGTGGTAGATAGATAGATAAAAACACAAAATAAAGAGAAGTGGATAAAAGTGCAATAATATATTTTTGGATTTTAATATATGATTTAGATAGACCCGGGGCCATAGTTTTCATTAGAGGCTTCTCCCTTGAAGATAGCATACAGTGGGTAAATAAATTACTGTTGGGCAATTAATAGAAAAGTGAATAATCATGACGATATCTAAGGCAATGATCATGTTTATAGGCATCACGTCCAACACAAGTAGATCGACTCCTACCTGCATATACTACTATTACTCCACCCATCAGCAGCTATCCAGCATGCATCTAGAGTATTAAGTTCAAAAGAACAGAGTAGCGCCTTAAGCAGGATGACATGATGTAGACAAAGTAAACTCGATTAATTTGAATAAACCCCACATTTTTATTATCAATGGCAACAATACAAATACATGTCATGGTCCTTTCTGTCACTAGGATTGAGCACCACAAGATCGAACCCATCACAAAGCACCTCTCCCATTGCAAGAAAAACAAATCTAGTTGGCCAAAACAAATCAAATGACCAGAGAGAAATACAAATATATAATAATCATGCATAAAAGGGTTTAGAGAAGACTCAAATAATATTCATAGATAATCTGATCATAAACTCACAATTCATCGGATCCCAACAAACACATTGCAAAAAGTATTACATGGAATAGATCACCAAAAACATCAAGGAGAACATTGTATTGAAGATCAAAGAGAGAGAAGAAGCCATCTAGATACTAGCTATGGACCCGTCGGTCTATTGTAAACTACTCACACATCATCAGAGGGGCAGCAAGGTTTATGAAGAACCCCTCCGTTGTTGATTCCGCCTCCGATAGAGTGTCAGTAAAGGCCCCATATGGTATCTATCGAGAACAGGAATTTGCGGCGGCGGAAAAAGTATTTCGGGTGGCTCTCTGTTGGTTTCCTGATTTTATAGATTTAAAGAGGCGGAATTAGGTCAAAAGGGTGAATATGGGCCCCATAATACACCAGGGCATGCCTACCCACTGGGGTGCCCTGGTACCTTGTGGGCTACTCCTTCATCTTCTGGCCCTCTCCCGAAGCTTCCAGGGTCTAGTTTGTACAAAAAATCTACAAAAAGTTTCATGGCATTTCTACTTTCGCTTGGTACTGATATTCTGAAAAACCAAAAATAGGCAAAAAAATAGCAAGTGTCACATGGCACTAAGTCAATAGGTTAGTCCCAATAAATGATATATAATTGCTTGTTTTGCATATAAAACATCCAAGATTGATACTATAACAGCATCCTAGTGCATTTGTTGCATGGCAATCCCTACTCCTTGCGTTGACATCAATTGACAGGCATCTCCATAGCTCGTTGGTTAGCTGCATTGATGTAAGACTTTCTCCTTTTTGTCTTCTCCAAATTGATCTCTACCACCGCATTCTATTCTGCCCAAAGTGCTATATCCATGGCTTGTGCTCATGTATTGCGTGGGGGTTGAAAAAACTGAAGTGCACTAAAAAGTTTGAACCAATTGCTTTGCTGATACCAGGGTAGTGCATGACTTATACTTTGTGTTAAGAAGATGGAGCATGACAAGGCTATATGATTTTCTAGGTATAGAATTCTTTAGCATTTATATTTTGAAAGGCATGATTGTTTGTTGGTATGCTTGAGTATTAATGTCTTTATGTAAAACTATAGATTATTGCTTCAAATCATTTGGATTTAAATATTCATACCATAAAAGAAAGATTACATGATAGACATGTTAGGTAGCATTCCACATCAAAAATTCTATTTTTATCATTTACCTACTCGAGGACGAGCAGGAATTAAACTTGAGGATGCTTGATACGTCTCCAATATATCTATAATTTTTTATTGTTCCATGCTATTATACTATCAATCTCAGATGTTTTATATGCTATTTTATGTCAACTGTTGGGACTAACCTATTAACCTAGTGCCTAGTGCCAGTGGCTATTTTTTTGCTTGTTTTTGGCTTTCCAGAAAATTAATACCAAATGGATTCCACGCACGATGACACTTTACGGTTATTTTTTGGACCAGAAGGGACCCACAAAGGTTCAGGATAAGACATGAAGAGCTACAAGGGAGCGACAAGCTCACGAGGCACGCAGGTGATACGTCTCCAACGTATTTATAATTTTTTATTGTGCCATGCCATTATTATAGTATCAATTTTGGATGTTTTATACACAATTATATATCAGTTTTTGGGACTAGCCTATTAACCTAGTGCCCAGTGCTAGTTGTTGGTTTTTGCTCATGTTTTGGCTTTTCAGAAAATCGATATCAAACGGAGTCCAAACGGAGAAAAAACTTTGGATTAAATTTTTTTGGACCAGTACGGACCCATGCAAGTTCGGAAGAGACCTGAGGAGTCACGAGGAAGCGACAAGCCCAGGGGCGCACCACAGGTGGGGGCGCGCCCTCCAGGCTGGTGGGCCCCTTGTGGCACCTCTTGACCTAATTCCACCTCTATAAATTACCAAATGTTCCCAATACACAAGAGCCACCCAAAATACGTTTTCCGCCACTACAAGTTTCTGTTTTTCAGCGATCCCATCTGGAGGCCTTTTCCGGTACTCTACCAGAGGGGGAATCGATCATGGAGGGCTTTGATACGTTTCCAACGTATCTATAATTTATGAAGTATTCATGTTGTTATATTATCATTCTTGGATGTTTTACAATCATTTTGTAGCAACTTTATATCATTTTTTGGGACTAACCTATTGACCTAGTGCCCAGTGCGAATTGTTGTTTTTTGCTTGTTTTTTACATCGAACGAAATCAATATCAAACGGAGTCCAAACACCGTGAATTTTTTTGTGGTTTTTTTATGGACTAGAAGACCACCGATGGGCCAGAGCAGCTCCTGGGGGTACCCCGAGGGGGTCACAACCCACCAGGGCGCGCCTAGGTGGGTTGTGCCCACCTCAGTGGCTCCCCGCACCCCCTCTTTACCCTATAAAATTCCAAATATTCCAAAAACCCTCGGGGTTAACCTAGATCGGAAGTTCCACCACCTCAAGCCTCTGTATCCACAAAAACCAATCTAGACCCCTGTCGGTGTACTAGAGTAGGGGTACCCTAGTATCCCGAACTTGTGCAAGGGCAGTTGCAGCACCCCACGGCAAGGCTTGCCGGGTGACCGCCAAGGTCCTCCATGGTTCCTTTGGAGCCATTCAAGAACAAAGTATTCAAGCCAAGGAGACAAGGCCCCGGCAAGAGGAGCTCGCCGGGAAGGCCAACCAAGACATTGCAAGGAACTTGCCGCGACGCGCCACGCGTCCCGGCAAGGCCCGGTGAGCGACAAGCTTCCGGACGCAACAAGATAACGACCGCGGCAAGGCGCTTGCCGCGGCAAGCGACGACTCTGTACCCATGCTCCAGCACATCCACCAACGTGTCTCCCTGGGGCCTTTCCAGGCACGCGTGGCGAGAGGCTGTGCTGCCAGCGGTGCGCGGTGGCATGCGACGCTGACAAGATTGCCATCATGGCAAGCGGTGGCGCCCCTGATGGTCCCTTTTCTGCACTGTTTGGGCGACGCAGACGAGCATTTAATGCCTTTGTCCCCTGCCGTCAGGGTTAGGTAGGATGCACTGTACGCGTAGCTGTACCAACCACCCCTCTTTTTTTCCATTTTTACCCTTGTCTACGTTGCCACCTGTCGGTGACCCCTTGTGCGTATAAAAGGAGGCCCATGCGCAACGTAGAGGGGGGTTGGAGGCCAAAAAACACTCATGCTCGGTCTCGTTAGCAGCTCGTGTGTACTGTAGCACTCAGCGCTCCCGAGCAAGAACTCAATACAATCAGACAAGCAGCAGTAGGAGTATTATCTCTCCGGAGAGCTCCGAAGCTGGGTAAATTGCTCGTGTGCTTCGCCTCGATCCGCTCTTCGTGCGATCTCCGCCCCCCGCCGAACCGAAAGGGGCTCGGTCCGCTGGTCCCCATAGGTGTTTGTGGATCAGCTTCCCCGACATCTTTGGCACGCCAGGTAGGGGGCGTCAAGGTTGTGTGAACCTGATCTGGCGTTCACACGAGCTAGATCTTCACCTTCTTCATCGACATGCCACCGAAGAAGAAGACTTCGGTGGCAGCTGCTCCGTCCACGTGAATCCCACCACCACCGGAGCAAACGAGCGGTGGGGTAGACGCCAGCAGAAGAACGGACATCGACGAGGGAGCTCACGACGCTGCCAGGTCCAAGGACAAGGCTGCGCAGACCTCGGCGTCCATACATGTTCCGCGCCCATCTCAGGAGGCGCAGGACCGACAGCGTCATGGTATTCGCAGTACCATACGTTTGTTGGACCAAGATCGAGTTGGTGGATCTCGGGGTGCTCAAGACCAGCATGCACGCCAACATGCTGGCACGAGCGAGACACGGTCGCCTGGACGGGATACTTCTCCTTCTAACATAGTTAGAAGTCCGAGCATATCCTGCTCCTCGCACCGTTCGCCACTGCCTCCCACCACTCCAGCAGAAGCTTTGGCGCGAGCTCAACTGCTCCTGGATTACCCTCCAATGGAAGACAAGATCGACGGATGGAGGGCCACCATTCAGAGTCTCATCGGCTTCGCCAACGGCGACACTCCACGGCAGCCGAGTACATCGCTGCCGCGGCAGGACCGCCAGGCACGAGCCGATGGTGACGAAACAGGTAGGGGTGCAACCACCATGCACTCTCCACCCCGAAGGCCAAGATCGCCGACTCACCGGATCCACCTCGACAACTACTCTACTGCATCATCAGATCCACGAGCTCGTCGCGATCAGCGCCAAGTTCTTCACGAACGACAGCAAGAAGACGCTCGCACTCGCATCGAACGCCGAAGAGAAGCGCGACGTCAATCCAACCAGCGCGCTGGGCCCTCTGTCGACATGCATGCGCCAGGGGAACCAGGCGACCTGCCGTACGCGGTAGGTTGCCCTGCGTTCACTCGTGAGCTGCGGCAAGTCCAGTGGCCCAGCACGAAGAATTTCAAGCCAGATGTACCAGAGAAGTACGACGACAAGTCGCATCCGTCGGAGTTCCTCAGCTTCTACACCATCGCGGTGCAAGCTGCCGGGGGACGGGACGACAAGATTCTGGCCAACTACTTCCCGCTGGTGCTCAAGCCCAATGTCAGATCCTGGCTCATGCACTTGCCGGACAACTCCATATCCTCCTGGGCAGACCTATGCCATCAGTTTGTCGGCTCCTTCACAGGCGGCCACAAGCCTCATGGCCGAGAAAGCGACCTTCATATGCTCGCCCAGAAGGAAGGAGAGCCCCTACGCAAGTACATTCAGAGATTCAGCCGCGTACAGCACAACATCCCAGATGTCCACCCTGCCGCGGTAATCAGCGCGTTCCATCAGAACGTGCGAAACCACAGGATGCGGGAGGAGATGGCGATGTGCAAGATCAGGGACGTCAGTGAGCTATATGCCCTGGCCGACAAGTGTGCACATGCTGAGGAAGGGAGGAAACTCCCCGGAGAAGAGACAGGAGCAGGAGGATCTGATAGTGAGGAGACTGCCCCGGCAAAGTGAAACCGGCGGCGGAACAACAGGAAAAAGAAAGACAAAGATGTGCTAGTCGTTGAGCAGTCCGGCAACGGAGGCGGCGCCAAGAAATCGAAAGCTGGTAGCTCCGGCAAGGAGATTGTCACGGGCACCAACTACCAGGCTGTGGCGGTCGCCGACAAGCAGGACGGCAACAACAAGCAGTACTGCAAGATCCACCGCACCAAGGGCCATGACCTCCAGAGCTGCAAGAAGGTCGAGCAGCTTGTCGAGCAGCAAAAAGCTGAATACAAGCAACGCGACAAGGAGAAGGCCCAGGAAGGTGCTGGAGGAGCCGGCAAGAAACGCCCCGGCGGAGGGGGACGCCGCGGCAATGTTGGAAATATGCCCTAGAGGCAATAATAAAAGGATTATTATTATATTTCTTTGTTCATGATAGTTGTCTTTTATTCATGCTATAACTGTATTATCCGGAAATCGAGATACACGTGTGAATACATAGACCACAATATGTCCCTAGTGAGTCTGTAGTTGACTAGCTCGTTGTGATCAACAGATAGTCATGGTTTCCTGGCTATGGACATTGGATGTCGTTGATAACGGGATCACATCATTAGGAGAATGATGTGATGGACAAGACCCAATCCTAAGCATAGCACAAAGGTCGGTTAGTTTGTTTGCTAGAGCTTTTCCAATGTCAAGTATCTCTTCCTTAGACCATGAGATCGTGTAACTCCCGGATACCGTAGGAGTGCTTTGGGTGTACCAAACGTCACAATGTAACTGGGTGACTATAAAGGTGCATTACAGGTATCTCCGAAAGTGTCTGTTGGGTTGACACGGATCGAGACTGGGATTTGTCACTCCGTGTTACGGAGAGGTATCACTGGGCCCACTCGGTACTGCATCATCATAATGAGCTCAAAGTGGCCAAGTGTCTGGTCACAGGATCATGCATTACGGTACGAGTAAAGTGACTTGCTGGTAACGAGACTGAACGAGGTATTGGGATACTGACGATCGAGTCTCGGGCAAGTAACATACCGTCTGATAAAGGGAATAGTATACGGGGTTGCTTGAACCCTTGACGTCGTGGTTCATCCGATGACAACATCGAGGAGCATGTGGGAGCCAACATGGGTATCCAGATCCCGCTGTTGGTTATTGACCTGAGAGCATCTCGGTCATGTCTGCATGTCTCCCGAACCCGTAGGGTCTACACACATAAGGTTCAGTGACGCTAGGGTTATTAGGAAGACTTGTATGTGATTACCGAATGTTGTTCGGAGTCCCGGATGAGATTGCGGACGTCACGAGGAGTTCCGGAATGGTCCGGAGGTAAAGATTTATATAAGGAAAGTGGTTAAACAGACACCGGAAAGTTTCGGTGGCATACCGGTATTGTACCGGGGCCACCGGAAGGGTTCCGGGGGTCCACCGGGTGGGGCCACCCCTCCCGGGGGGCCACATGGGCTGTGTGGGAGAGGGAGCCAGCCCCTAGTGGGCTGGGCGCGCCCCCCCCACCTAGGCCCATGCGGCTAGGACATGGGGAGGGGAAACCCTAAAGGGGCGCCCCCCTAGCTTGGGGGGCAAGCCACCCTTTTCCCTCTCCCTTTGGCCGCCGCCCCCCTCTAGGGTTTCCCCTAGAGGTCCGGCCCCCTTGCCCCTCTCCTCCTATATATAGAGGGGTGAGGGGAGGGCTGCTACAACACAAGCCAAGGCGCAGCCCCTCCCCTCCCCAACACCTCTCCTCCTCCGTACGTGCTTGGCGAAGCCCTGTCGGAGTACTCCTGCACCAACTACACCACGCCGTCGTGCTGCCGTTGGAGCCGCCTTCCTCAACCTCTCCTTCCTCCTTGCTGGATCAAGACGGAGGAGACGTCGATCGTCCCGTACATGTGTTGAACGCGGAGGTGCTGTCCGTTCAGCACTTGGTCGTCGGTGATCCGAATCACGGCGAGTACGACTCCCTCATCACCATCCCCTTGAACGCTTCCGCACTCGATCTACAAGTGGTATGTAGATGCAAACTCACTCCCTTGACTCGTTTCTTAGATGAACTCATAGATGGATCTTGGTGATACCGTAGGAAAATGTTTAATTTTCTGCAACGTTCCCCAACAGTGGCATCATGAGCTAGGTCTATGCGTAGTTCTCTTTGCATGAGTAGAACACAATTTTGTTGTGGGCGTAGATCTTGCCAACTTGCTTGCCGCTACTAGTCTTATCTTGCTTCAGCGGTATTGTGGGATGAAGCGGCCCGGACCAACCTTACACGTACTCTTACGTGAGACTGGTTCCACCGACTGACATGCACTAGTTGCATAAGGTGGCTGGCGGGTGTCTGTCTCTCCCACTTTAGTTGGAGCGGATTCGATGAAAAGGGTCCTTATGAAGGGTAAATAGAAGTTGACAAGATCACGTTGTGGTTATTCGTAGGTAAGAAAACGTTCTTGCTAGAACCCAATTGCAGCCACGTAAAAGATGCAACAACAATTAGAGGACGTCTAACTTGTTTTTGCAGCAATTGTCATGTGATGTGATATGGCCAGAAGTTGTGATGAATGATGAATGATATATTGTGATGTATGAGATCATGTTCTTGTAATAGGAATCACGACTTGCATGTCGATGAGTATGACAACCGGTAGGAGCCATAGGAGTTGTCTTTATTTTGTGTGACCTGCGTGTCATTGAAGAACGCCATGTAAACTACTTTACTTTATTTGTTAAATGCGTTAGTCATAGAAGTAGAAGTAGTCGTTGGCGTGACAACTTCATGAAGACACGATGATGGAGATCATGATGATGGAGATCATGGTGTCATGCCGGTGACAAGATGATCACGGAGCCCCGAAGATGAAGATCAAAGGAGCTATATGATATTGGCCATATCATGTCACTACTTTATATAATTGCATGTGATGTTTGTTATGTTTATGCATCTTGTTTACTTAGAACGACGGTAGTAAATAAGATGATCCCTTACAACAATTTCAAGAAGTGTTCCCCCTAACTGTGCACCGTTGCTAAAGTTCGTCGTTTCGAAGCACCACGTGATGATCGGGTGTGATAGATCCTTACGTTCACATACAACGGGTGTAAGACAGTTTTACACATGCAAAAAACACTTAGGGTTAACTTGACGAGCCTAGCATGTACAGACATGGCCTCGGAACACGGAGACCGAAAGGTCGAACACGAGTCGTATGGAAGATACGATCAACATGAGAATGTTCACCGATGATGACTAGTCCGTCTCACATGATGATCGGACACGGCCTAGTCGACTCGGATCGTGTAACACTTAGATGACTAGAGGGATGTCTAATCTGAGTGGGAGTTCATTCAATAATTTGATTAGATGAACTTAATTATCATGAACTTAGTCTAAAAACCTTTTGCAAATATGTCTTGTAGATCAAATGGCCAACGCTCATGTCAACTTCAACTTCAACGCGTTCCTAGAGAAAACCAAGCTGAAAGATGATGGCAGCAACTATACGGACTGGGTCCGGAACCTGAGGATCATCCTCATAGCTTCCAGGAAACAATATGTCCTAGAAGGACCGCTAGGTGACGCTCCCGTCCCAGAGAACCAAGACATTATGAATGCTTGGCAGTCTCGTGCTGATGATTACTCCCTCGTTCAGTGCGGCATGCTTTACAGCTTAGAACCGGGGCTCCAAAAGCGTTTTGAGCATCACGGAGCATATGAGATGTTCGAGGAGCTGAAACTAGTTTTCCAAGCTCACGCCCGGGTCGAGAGATATGACATCTCCGACAAGTTCTATAGTTGTAAGATGGAGGAAAATAGTTCTGTCAGTGAGCACATACTCAAGATGTCTGGGTTGCACAACCGTATGACCCAGCTGAATATTAACCTCCCTGATGAGGCAGTCATTGACAGAATCCTTCAGTCGCTCCCACCAAGCTACAAGAGCTTTGTGATGAACTACAATATGCAGGGGATGGTAAAGACCATTCCTGAAGTATTTTCTATGCTGAAGTCAGCAGAGGTTGAAATCAAGAAAGAACATCAAGTGTTGATGGTCAATAAGACCACTAAGTTCAAGAAGGGCAAGGGTAAGAAGAACTTCAAGAAGGACGGCAAGGAGGTTGCCGCGCCCGGTAAGCCAGTTGCCGGGAAGAAGTCAAAGAATGGACCCAAGCCTGAGACTGAGTGCTTTTATTGCAAGGGGAAGGGTCACTGGAAGCGGAACTGCCCCAAATACTTAGCGGATAAGAAGGCCGGCAACACTAAAGGTATATTTGATATACATGTAATTGATGTGTACCTTACCAGTACTCGTAGTAACTCCTGGGTATTTGATACCGGTGCCGTTGCTCATATTTGTAACTCACAGCAGGGGCTGCGGAATAAGCGGAGACTGGCGAAGGACGAGGTGACGATGCGCGTCGGGAATGGTTCCAGAGTCGATGTGATCGCCGTCGGCACGCTACCTCTACATTTACCCACGGGATTAGTTTTGAACCTTAATAATTGTTATTTAGTGCCAAGTTTGAGCATGAACATTGTATCTGGATCTCGTTTAATACGAGATGGCTACTCATTTAAGTCTGAGAATAATGGTTGTTCGATTTATATGAGAGATATGTTTTATGGTCATGCTCCGATGGTCAATGGTTTATTCTTAATGAATCTCGAGCGTAATACTACACATATTCATAGCGTGAATACCAAAAGATGTAAAGTTGATAACGATAGTCCCACATACTTGTGGCACTGCCGCCTTGGTCACATTGGTGTCAAGCGCATGAAGAAGCTCCATGCTGATGGACTTTTAGAGTCTCTCGATTATGAATCATTTGACACATGCGAACCATGCCTCATGGGCAAGATGACCAAGACTCCGTTCTCCGGAACAATGGAGCGAGCAACCAACTTATTGGAAATCATACATACCGATGTGTGCGGTCCAATGAGTGTTGAGGCTCGCGGAGGATATCGTTATGTTCTCACTCTCACTGATGACTTGAGTAGATATGGGTATGTCTACTTAATGAAACACAAGTCTGAGACCTTTGAAAAGTTCAAGGAATTTCAGAATGAGGTAGAGAATCAACATGACCGAAAGATAAAATTCCTACGATCAGATCGTGGAGGAGAATACTTAAGTCACGAATTTGGTACACACTTAAGGAAATGTGGAATCGTTTCACAACTCACGCCGCCTGGAACACCTCAGCGTAACGGTGTGTCCGAACGTCGTAATCGCACTCTATTAGATATGGTGCGGTCTATGATGTCTCTTACCGATTTACCACTATCATTTTGGGGATACGCTCTAGAGACAGCTACATTCACTTTAAATAGGGCACCGTCTAAATCCGTTGAGACGACACCGTATGAATTATGGTTTGGGAAGAAACCTAAGCTGTCGTTTCTAAAAGTTTGGGGATGCGATGCTTATGTCAAGAAACTTCAACCTGAAAAGCTCGAACCCAAGTCGGAAAAATGCGTCTTCATAGGATACCCTAAGGAAACCATTGGGTATACCTTCTACTTAAGATCCGAGGGCAAGATCTTTGTTGCCAAGAACGGATCCTTTCTGGAAAAAGAGTTTCTCTCGAAAGAAGTAAGTGGGAGGAAAGTAGAACTCGATGAAGTACTACCTCTTGAACCAGGAAAGTAGTGCAGCCCAGGAAAATGTTCCTGTGATGCCTACACCAACTGAAGAGGAAAATAATGATGATCAAGGTACTTCGGATCAAGTTGCTACTGAACTTCGTAGGTCCACAAGGACACGTTCCGCACCAGAGTGGTACGGCAACCCTGTCCTGGAAATCATGTTGTTAGACAACGGTGAACCTTCGAACTATGAAGAAGCTATGGCGGGTCCAGATTCCAACAAATGGCTAGAAGCCATGAAATCCGAGATAGAATCCATGTATGAAAACAAAGTATGGACTTTGACTGACTTGCCCGATGATCGGCGAGCGATAGAAAACAAATGGATCTTTAAGAAGAAGACGGACGCGGATGGTAATGTTACCATCTATAAAGCTCGACTTGTCGCTAAGGGTTATCGGCAAGTTCAAGGGATTGACTACGATGAGACTTTCTCTCCCGTAGCGAAGCTTAAGTCCGTCCGAATCATGTTAGCAATTGCCGCATACTATGATTATGAGATATGGCAGATGGACGTCAAAACGGCATTCCTTAACGGTTATCTTAAGGAAGAACTGTATATGATGCAGCCGGAAGGTTTTGTCGATCCTAAGAACGCTAACAAAGTATGCAAGCTCCAGCGATCCATTTATGGGCTGGTGCAAGCATCTCGGAGTTGGAACATTCGCTTTGATGAGATGATCAAAGCGTTTGGGTTTATGCAGACTTATGGAGAAGCCTGCGTTTACAAGAAAGTGAGTGGGAGCTCTGTAGCATTTCTCATATTATATGTAGATGACATACTTTTGATGGGAAATGATATAGAATTCTTGGACAGCATTAAGGCCTACTTGAATAAGTGTTTTTCAATGAAGGACCTTGGAGAAGCTGCTTATATATTAGGCATCAAGATCTATAGAAATAGATCGAGACGCCTCATAGGTCTTTCACAAAGCACATACCTTGATAAGATTTTGAAGAAGTTCAAAATGGATCAGTCCAAGAAGGGGTTCTTGCCTGTATTGCAAGGTGTGAGATTGAGCTCGGCTCAATGCCCGACCACGGCAAAAGATATAGAAGAGATGAGTGTCATCCCCTATGCTTCAGCCATAGGATCTATTATGTATGCCATGCTGTGTACCAGACCTGATGTAAACCTTGCCGTAAGTTTGGTAGGAAGGTACCAAAGTAATCCCGGCAAGGAACACTGGACAGCGGTCAAGAATATCCTGAAGTACCTGAAAAGGACAAAGGACATGTTTCTCGTTTATGGAGGTGACGAAGAGCTCGTCGTAAAGGGTTACGTCGACGCTAGCTTCGACACAGATCTGGATGACTCTAAGTCACAAACCGGATACGTGTATATGTTGAATGGTGGAGCAGTAAGCTGGTGCAGCTGCAAGCAGAGCGTGGTGGCGGGATCTACATGTGAAGCGGAGTACATGGCAGCCTCGGAGGCAGCGCATGAAGCTATTTGGGTGAAGGAGTTCATCACCGACCTAGGAGTCATACCCAATGCGTCGGGGCCAATCAAACTCTTCTGTGACAACACTGGAGCTATTGCCCTTGCCAAGGAGCCCAGGTTTCACAAGAAGACCAGGCACATCAAGCGTCGTTTCAACTCCATCCGTGAAAATGTTCAAGATGGAGACATAGAAATTTGCAAAGTACATACGGATCTGAATGTCGCAGATCCGTTGACTAAACCTCTCTCGCGAGCAAAACATGATCAGCACCAGAACTCTATGGGTGTTCGATTTATCACAATGTAACTAGATTATTGACTCTAGTGCAAGTGGGAGACTGTTGGAAATATGCCCTAGAGGCAATAATAAAAGGATTATTATTATATTTCTTTGTTCATGATAGTTGTCTTTTATTCATGCTATAACTGTATTATCCGGAAATCGAGATACACGTGTGAATACATAGACCACAATATGTCCCTAGTGAGCCTCTAGTTGACTAGCTCGTTGTGATCAACAGATAGTCATGGTTTCCTGGCTATGGACATTGGATGTCGTTGATAACGGGATCACATCATTAGGAGAATGATGTGATGGACAAGACCCAATCCTAAGCATAGCACAAAGGTCGGTTAGTTCGTTTGCTAGAGCTTTTCCAATGTCAAGTATCTCTTCCTTAGACCATGAGATTGTGTAACTGCCGGATACCGTAGGAGTGCTTTGGGTGTACCAAACGTCACAACATAACTGGGTGACTATAAAGGTGCATTACAGGTATCTCCAAAAGTGTCTGTTGGGTTGACACGGATCGAGACTGGGATTTGTCACTCCGTGTTACGGAGAGGTATCACTGGGCCCACTCGGTAGTGCATCATCATAATGAGCTCAAAGTGGCCAAGTGTCTGGTCATGGGATCATGCATTACGGTACGAGTAAAGTGACTTGCCGGTAACGAGACTGAACGAGGTATTGGGATACCGACGATCGAGTCTCGGGCAAGTAACATACCGTCTGATAAAGGGAATAGTATACGGGGTTGCTTGAACCCTTGACGTCGTGGTTCATCCGATGACAACATCGAGGAGCATGTGGGAGCCAACATGGGTATCCAGATCCCGCTGTTGGTTATTGACCTGAGAGCATCTCGGTCATGTCTGCATGTCTCCCGAACCCGTAGGGTCTACACACTTAAGGTTCGGTGACGCTAGGGTTATTAGGAAGACTTGTATGTGATTACCGAATATTGTTCGGAGTCCCGGATGAGATCCCGGACGTCACCAGGAGTTCCGGAATGGTCCGGAGGTAAAGATTTATATAAGGAAAGTGGTTAAACGGACACCGTAAAGTTTCGGTGGCATACCGGTATTGTATCGGGGCCACCGGAAGGGTTCCGGGGGTCCACCGGGTGGGGCCACCCCTCCCGGGGGGCCACATGGGCTATGTGGGAGAGGGAGCCAGCCCCTAGTGGGTTGGGCGCGCCCCCCCACCTAGGCCCATGCGGCTAGGACAAGGGGAGGGGAAACCCTAAAGGGGGCGTCCCCCTAGCTTGGGGGGCAAGCCACCCTTTTCCCTCTCCCTTTGGCCGCCGCCCCCCTCTAGGGTTTCCCCTAGAGGGCCGGCCCCCTTGCCCCTCTCCTCCTATATATAGAGGGGTGAGGGGAGGGCTGCTACAACACAAGACAAGGCGCAGCCCCTCCCCTCCCCAACACCTCTCCTCCTCCGTATGTGCTTGGCGAAGCCCTGTCGGAGTACTCCTGCACCAACTACACCACGCCGTCGTGCTGCCGTTGGAGCTTCCTTCCTCAACCTCTCCTTCCTCCTTGCTGGATCAAGACGGAGGAGATGTCGATCGTCCCGTACGTGTGTTGAACGCGGAGGTGCTGTCCGTTCAGCACTTGGTCGTCGGTGATCCGAATCACGGCGAGTACGACTCCCTCATCACCATCCCCTTGAACGCTTCCGCACTCGATCTACAAGTGGTATGTAGATGCAAACTCACTCCCTTGACTCGTTGCTTAGATGAACTCATAGATGGATCTTGGTGAAACCGTAGGAAAAATTTTAATTTTCTGCAACGTTCCCCAATAGGCAAAGCCAAGCAGCGGCAAGGAGACAGACCTCCCCGCGGCCGCGACAAGGATGAAGATGACGACGATGATGAAGATATGGATGATGACGAGACCGATGAGCAGGAGTTCCAGAAAGCCACAGAGATCCTGTGCGTTGACGGCGATGCTTCTCTGCATACTTCACATCGCCAGCTAAAGCAGTGGGTGCGGGAAGTCAATGCAGCAGAACCACCCATCGAGTCACGCAAGCCTCTGAAATGGTCCAGCACGCCTATCATCTTTGATATTGAGGACCACCCTGATCGCATAACTGCGGTCGGGTGCTTGCCGATGTTGGTTTCACCAACTATCCGCAACCTCAAGGTCACTAAGATGCTAGTTGACGGCGGGGCCGGCTTGAACTTGATCTCCTCCGCGGTACTCCAGAAACTCCAGATCCCTGATAGCGAGCTCGAAGAGACCGGCACATTCCAAGGAATCAATCCGGGAAGGAGCAAGCCGAAGGGAAAGATCACGTTGCCGGTGACATTTGGCAGCAAGTTGAACTTCAGGACTAAGAGGGTCACTTTTGACGTTGCTGACTTTCCATTGCCTTACAATGGGATACTCGGCCGTCCAACAATCGCCAAATTCATGGCAGCCTCTCACTATGCATACAACGTACTGAAGATGCCAGGCCCGACAAGTGTCATCTCTGTCCCTGGCGACAAGAAGGACGCTCTTATCTGCGCCGACAAGATCTACCGGGAAGCAGCAGCCGCAATAGATCACAAATCACTTGCCGTTGAAGCTCCCGGGGGGAAGAAAAAGACCAAGTCCGGCAAGAGTTCTGATGCCCACTCTGGCAAGCGCACCTCTTCGGAGTGCTGCACTACCGTCGAGGACGCACCATCGAGCTCCACCGGCAAGTATAAGAAAGCAATGGCGGCTCCACCAGAGACCAAGAAGGTGTCCGCCAAAGAGGACGGCACTGGTGGTACCTTCACCATCAGTGCCACTCTCGACCCTAAATAGGAAAGCGCGCTCGTTGCTTTCCTGCGGGCGAACGTCGACGTGTTTGCGTGGCAACCGTCTGACATCCCCGGTGTTCCTAGGAAAGTAATCGAGCACCACCTTGCCGTCTGTCCTCATGCGCGACCCGTCGAGCAGAAAGTCAGGAAACAGGCAGTGGAGCGCCAAGAATTCATCGCAGAAGAAATCAAGAAATTGGAAGCAGCAGGCCTTGTCAGAGGAGTGCTCCATCCTATGTGGCTGGCCAATCCTGTAGTTGTGCGTAAGGCAAACGGGAAATGGAGGCTTTGTATCGACTTTACCGATGTCAATAAAGCCTGCCCCAAAGACCCATTTCCCTTGCCGCGCATCGACCAGATCGTTGACTCCACGGCCGGATGTGACTTGCTTTCATTTCTTGATGCATATTCAGGATACCATCAGATCTTCATGGCAGAAGAGGATGAGGAAAAGACCGCATTCATCACCCCATGTGGCACATACTGTTTCGTACGGATGCCTTTCGGTTTAAAGAATGCTGGTTCAACATTTGCAAGGGTAGTCCATGACGCTTTTGGGCCGCAAATACACAGAAATGTGGAAGCCTACATGGATGACATAGTGGTCAAGAGCAAGGACAAGGCGACTCTGATTCAAGATTTAGACGAAACCTTTGCAAATCTGCGCAAGATCAACCTCAAGCTTAACCCCGAGAAGTGTGTGTTTAGAGTCCCCTCCGGCAAGCTTCCCGGGTTCTTCGTGTCTCAGCAGGGAATTGAAGCCAATCCCGACAAGATCAAGGCCATTGAGCAGATTGAAGCACCAAAGCGCGTCAAGGATGTACGAAGACTTGCCGGTTGCGTGGCTGCTCTCAGCAGGTTTATCTCTAGGTCTGCTAAGCACGCCCTGCCATTTTTCAAAATATTGAAAAAGGCAGGTCCAATGAAATGGACTCCGAAGGCGGAGGCTGCAGGACTTGAAGAGATACCTGTCCTCCACTCCAACACTTGTCGCACCTAAGCCACAAGAGAAGTTGCTGCTGTATATAGCGGCAACCAATCAAGTGGTTAGTGCCGCGTTAGTAGCGGAGAGGGAGGCGGATGATGAGCCAGCAACCACGACAGATGCATCCAGCGACAAGCGGGGGACTTCACCGACAAGCTCTGGTCCCGACAAAGATGGATCTGCGCAGGCGCGTGAGAAGATGCAGAAAAGAATGGTGCAGCGCCCAGTTTACTTTGTCAGTTCCCTTCTGCAAGGGGCTAGGTCAAGGTACTCTGGTGTGCAGAAATTGCTTTTCGGCCTTCTCATGGCCTCGAGAAAGCTGCGCCATTACTTCCAAGCACATGAGATCACAGTCGTCACTCGTTTTCCGCTGAAGAGGATACTGCAAAATCTAGAAGCAACAGGCAGGATTGTCGAGTGGGCACTGGAACTGTCAAGCTTTGGCCTCAAGTTTGAGAGCACTTCAACTATCCAAAGCAAAGCATTGGCAGAGTTCATAGCAGAATGGACGCCAACTCAAGATGAAGAAGTTCCAGAAATGAGCATCCCCGTCAAAGAAGCAAGCAAAGAGTGGCTGATGTACTTTGATGGTGCCTTCTCGCTGCAAGGCGCCAGCGCAGGTGTGCTACTTGTTGCACCCACCGGAGAGCACCTCAAGTACGTGGTCCAGATGCATTTCCCCAAGGAGCAGGCAACGAACAATACTGCAGAGTATGAAGGATTGCTCGCCGGTCTCAGGATCGTAGCAGACCTTGGGATCAAGAAGCTCATTGTCAGGGGCGACTCGCAGCTTGTCGTCCGCCAAGTGAACAAGAATTATCAGAGTCCGTTGATGGAAGCCTACGTTGATGAAGTGAGAAAGCTAGAAGAGCACTTTGACGGCCTACAGATGGAACATGTTCCAAGAGCTCAGAACGACATTGCCGATGGCCTATCAAAGTGCGCCGCGCTTAAGTTACCTGTGGAACCAGGGATCTTTGTGCTCAAGCTGACTCAACCATCTGTAACACCATCAACTGGACAGAGCAAGAAGAGGACGTTGATTTCTGGTGATTATTTTCCGGTAGAGCTCCCCGAAGCCGCCGCCAAGAAGGTCGTCAAGATCAACACCAAGGGTGCTGAGGAGCGGTCTGCTCCGGCAAGCCTTAGGGTTTGTTCCGTCGTAGCAGACGCTCCCGACAAGTTTTGCTTCGGCAAGCTTGCCGGGGAACATCAAGCTCCGGCTGAGCCGCCGGTTCTCGCCGTAGAAGCGGATGTTCCCGCAGCAGCAGATGTGCCTTTAGTCCTATTTATCGAGCCGCAAGCTCCAGCATGGGCATAGCAGATTGTCCTTTTCCTTCAGACAGGAGAACTTCCCGAAGAGCAAGAAGAAGTGGAAAGAGTAGCCCGACAGTTAAGTATGTACAAGTTTGTCGACAACACACTGTACAGAAGAAGACTCAACGGTGTGAAATTGAAGTGTATTCACCGGGAAGACGGACAAAAGCTGTTGGCAGAAATACATGGAGGCATATGTGGTCACCACATTGGCGCAAGATCACTTGCCGGCAAAGCGTTCCGGCAAGGTTTCTTTTGGCCGACAGCCCTCCAGGATGCAACTGCACAAGTAACCAAGTGTGAAGCATGCCAGTTCCATTCCAAGCAGATACATCAGCCAGCTCAAGCTCTCCAGACGATCCCTTTATCCTGGCCATTTTCGGTCTGGGGGCTCGATATCCTCGGCCCTTTTCCCCGAGCTGTCGGGGGCTTTGAGTACTTGTACGTTGCAATCGACAAGTTCACAAAGTGGCCGGAAGTGGAACCAGTGAGGAAGGTGACAGCGCAGTCAGCAGTCAAGTTCTTCAAGTCAATTGTTTGCCGTTGCGGAATCCCTAACAGGATCATCACTGATAACAGCACGCAATTCACGAGCCGCACCTTCATGCAGTACGTCCAAGATCTTGGCGCCAAGGTCTGCTTTGCTTCTGTTGCTCATCCAAGAAGCAACGGTCAAGCGGAGAGGGCAAATGCTGAAGTGCTGCGCGGGCTCAAGACCAGGACTTTCGACAGGCTGCGCAAGTGCGGAAAGAACTGGATTGAGGAGCTGCCGGTGGTTCTTTGGTCGATCAGGACGACACCAAATCGAGCCACTGGCCAGACACCTTTCGCTCTAGTCTATGGAGCAGAGGCAGTTCTCCCCACGGAACTCGTATACGGGTCACCTCGAGTGCTCGCTTATGATGAGCTTGAGCAAGAGCAGCTGCGGCAAGATGACGCGCTGCTCCTTGAGGAGGACCGTCTTCAGGCTGTTGTACGAGCTGCTCGATACCAGCAAGCTTTGCGCCACTACCATAGCCACAAAGTTAATGCCAGTAGTTTCGAGGAAGGCGACCTTGTTCTTCGGCGCGTTCAGTCCGCCAAGAATTCCAACAAGTTGACGCCAAAGTGGGAAGGCCCTTACCGGGTGAAACGAGTTACAAGGCCAGGCGCTGTCCGCCTTGAGACCGAAGATGGCATTCCGGTGAGCAACTCCTAGAACATTGAGCATCTTCGTAAGTTTTACACGTAAGGCGCGGTTGCCGGAACCTGTTCCAGCAACCACCTTTTGTACAAGTCTTGCCGATGTTGCATGTAATCCTTTGTACAAAGCCGGGCGCAGAACCCATGCATAAGTAAAGCTCATGTGCTCCGCACATCTTGTCAATTTCATGCTTTCTACTATCTTTGCATGCGTTATCTGACACTTTGTGCAGCGCCTACCCCCGGTAAGCAATAACGAGCCGTAAGGCTCCATATCTTTATTTTCTCTTCTTTCCTTTTCTCAAAAAGGAAAGGAAGGCTCCCTCGCACACAAGTTTGCCGGGGGGGAAGGAGAAGATAATGGTGTGGACCAGGCATCGTTAAAGGAAGTTTCGCCTTACCGGAAAGCAAACGATAGAAAATCTAAGTTGCCAAAGTTTGAGCAATCAGTTTTAAAATTTTTTATGTTATCTTCCTCGAACGACCGTGCTTTGTATGGAAAACCTGTGTGCGGAGGAACCAACTTGTACCTAGTTGCGCCCTTACTTTGTTTCGAGTCTGCTCAACAACTTAAGTGAGCTGCGACTAGTTGCGACAAGGTTTCTTGTCGGTAGCGGTGCCGCCAGCAGGCTGCTGATGTCCCGCACTCAGCGCTCGCGGCTAGGGTGCCTGCGCCGACAAGTTCCCTAAAAGCGTAGGGCAAAAACATACAAAGGAAGGAATCAAGTAAAGGAAATAACACAGCGATCTCTACCCAAAATAGAGTTATATTACAAGATAACTTGTCGCAGCTCTAATAGATTGTTCTCATAACATGACCAACAGCGGCAAGAAAAAGAGAAAACGGGCGGCCTAATCTACGCAATCGCCCTCAACCCTCTTGATCTCGCTCACCTTGTCCACAATGGGTGCGACAAGGGCCTTGAGCGCTTCCAGATCAGCATCTGGAGGCAGGGACCTGAGGACGTTGGTGAGGTTGAGGCCTGGGTTGCGGAAGGCCACCTTCACCAGCACCTTCTGAAGAACTCCCGCGCAGATCTTGCGCGACTCGTCGGCCAGCTGCTTTGGGATCTTCTCCCGGAGTCGCTGGAGTGCCGTCGCCACGCCTTTGAAGAACAAGCTGAGCTTGGCGCTGGGTTGGAGGTGCTCATCGGAGGAGTACCCGAGATCCTCCATCCCCAGCTGCGCCAGCTCCCCGTCGATGGCTGCGGCAACATTCACCAGACCCTCGGTCGCAACGTTCGCCGGATCCCTCGCCAGCTTCTGCGGCGGCAGCCTTGGCGGCCTCTTCGCCGGTGGGATCATCAGCGCTGGCTTCTCCTTCACTGGCAACAGCGTCATCGGTGTCGCCGCGCGCGCCCTCCTCGCCGGCGACCTCGGTTTCCATCGGCTCCGTGGCAGGTGGATCTGACGAACGGAAAAGGGAGAAGAGTCAAGGAAATATGCAAAAAAGAAAATCAGAAGAAGAAGAACCAAAGGAAAGTTTTCAAGCAAGTGGCTTCCCTGTACTAGGACCTACAGTCGTGGTCTCAACCACCGGAGGGTCGCTGGCGTTGTCCCTTGCCGGAGAACTGTCCCTTGCCGGAGAATGCTCCCTTGCCGGGGAATCCTCCCTTGGCGGTGTAGTCGAAGCAGATGGCACTTCGGGAGCGGCTTCCGGGCACTCCTGGTGAGGCTGCTCTGCTCCTGCACAAATCAGCAGTCAGATATCAGCAAAGAAAGAGCACCCATGCGCACCAGACAGCAGGAAGTAAACCATATACTTACGCTAGGGGCTGCGCTGGGGACTGCTTTGGGGAATAGTTGCCGGCTCCGGCAAGGTGGTCTCGGACATGTCCCCTGCCGTCGCAATGGGATTATCCTCGATGACAATCACTGGGGCCTTGGCTCTCTTCGCCGCTCTCTGGGCCAGCGTCCTGAAAAGGAATAGGTTCAGAGTAAAGCAAATCAGATACAAGACAAAGCAACCAAATTGAAGAACTACAAGTACAACAAAGAATCTTACTCTTCTTCTTCCTCGTCGGAGCTGAGCGCGGAGAGATCGAAGTCCGGCTTGCCTCTGGTGCGACGAGGCGGGGAGTAGGTTCCCTTGCCCGCTTGGCAGGGGCAGCAGCGGTGGACCGAGAAGATCCCGCCCCAGTTGTCGCAGCGGCGTGAGGCGCTCCCACGGCAACAGTGCTTGCCGCGGTAGAGCGTGTCACGCGGCACGACGGCTGTTGACTCATCTGCCGCCCCGCTACGTCCCCGGCCTTGCGGAGACGCCTTCTTGGTGGAGCTGGGGGCTCCGCTTGCGGCGAGCTGGCTGAAGGTTGGGAGGAGGAGGAGCCGATCCTCAACGAGTCGCTCGCGTCCTCGGTGGGCTCGCTCGACTCTGCTTCAGGCCCGGCAAGCTCTTCCTCGCCGGCAAACTCCTCTCGCTCAACAAGGCTTGCCGCCTCTGCTGCCTCTGCCTCCTCCACGGTGAATCCAAACTCACCCGCGGTAGCGGCTGCCGCCACCTCTTCCAGCCTGGTGGCGATGCACTGCATCTCCGCATCGGTGGTGTCGCGGGTGAGGCTCTTTGTTCATCAGCGCGGACCGGCACTTCTACCAGGCCGTCAAAGAACTCCTGCACGACAGCATCTGCCGGCTCTTGCCAAGTTGGGACAATTCCATGCGAGTCGCACAGCGGCATCATTGCACGGATGCGGTCGAGCGAGGAGTTGTTGCACAACGGAACCACACCCCTCGGCAACATGAATGGGTGTTTTGGATCGCGCTTGAACAGCTCCAGGAGCATCGCGTCCAGCTCCAGGACGGTGAAGTTGAAGTTGAGGCCCGGGCGCAGCCTCATGATATCCGCCGAGTTCTGGAACTCCCAGGCGGGTCTCCTCCTCTCCTGCAAGGGGGCGATGCGGCGGCGAAGAAAATCTGCGCCAACGGCGCCTACGGTGAGCCCGGCAAGCCTGAGGCATAGGATCCGGGTGACGGCAATCTTTAGCCTGTCGTCTTTCGGGGCCACGTTGCTCCAATCATTGCCACGCACTATTGGGGCTTGGCGCAGGGCAGTAAATGGCTGCGAGTTCTCCTCGACAATCCAGCACCACTTTGCTCTCCATTACTCCCACTTGCTGCGGAGCTCTCCCTCCAGATAAGCTTCCTTCTTGCCGACTCTCGAGATCCAGGCGATCCCGCCGGCAAGAGGCTCTCCTCTCTCGACTCGGGGCATAAAGAAGTGGCGAAAAAGAGCTACGTTTGGGTGGACTCCGACAAAGTTTTCGCAGAGATGTGCGAAAACTGCCATGGTCAGAACGGCGTTGGGGGTGAAGTCAAGGAGGCGGAACCCATAGGTGTTCATGATGTCACAGAAAAATTCAGAGAAGGGCAGGCAGAGCCCACAGTAGAAGAACAGCGTGAAGAAGGGGTACCCGTCTGGAGCCAGTTCCGAAGCGGCAGCCGGGAGTACCTTCGTGCGCGGATGCACTCGCGTCTCCGTCGACCAGAAGAGGTAGTAGTACTCCCTCAGCTCCTTCGCGCCAAGCTGAGGGGGGAAGATGGCCCGCTCCTTCCGCAGCGCCGCGAGCCGCTGCGCCTCGACCGATTTCACGCCCTTCCCCTTGTCGGCTTTCGGAGCCATGGTGGAGGTGGTGGGGGAGATCGACGACATTGGTGGTGCTGGTGGCAATGGGGGGCGGAGCGCTGCTCTCTTTCAGCTTCGGGAAGAAGGGGGGAGCGGCGGAGATTTGTGAAATTGGAGTAACAACCGGCGAGATGGGCGAACCGCCCCTGTTTCCCCTGCTTATAAAGAGGGAGGGGGCGGAAGTTTCGTCCTTCCGTATAAAGAAACCACCCACGATCTCTCCCACGACGCCGCATTCGACGCGTGCCGTTGGGGGAGGACGCGGTGGATACGGAGTAAGATACGACGTAACCCAGGCCGCGCGTGCCCGTGCCCTGTTTTGGGCCTGGCCCAACAGCGCTCGGCACCGTGTGTGGCCCAGGCCCGGGGGCTCCTGTCGGTGTACTAGAGTAGGGGTACCCTAGTATCCCGAACTTGTGCACGGGCAGTTGCAGCACCCCGCGGCAAGGCTTGCCGGGTGACCGCCAAGGTCCTCCATGGTTCCTTTGGAGCCATTCAAGAACAAAGTATTCAAGCCAAGGAGACAAGGCCCCGGCAAGAGGAGCTCGCCGGGAAGGCCAACCAAGACATTGCAAGGAACTTGCCGCGACGCGCCACGCGTCTCGGCAAGGCCCGGTGAGCGACAAGCTTCCGGACGCGACAAGATAACGACCACGGCAAGGCGCTTGCCATGGCAAGCGACCACTCTGTACCCACGCTCCAGCACATCCACCAACATGTCGCCCTGGGGCCTTTCCAGGCACGCGTGGCGAGAAGCTGTGCTGCCAGCGGTGCGCGGTGGCATGCGACGCTGACAAGATTGCCATCGTGGCAAGCGGTGGTGCCCCTCACGGTCCCTTTTTTGCACTGTTTGGGCGACGCAGGCGGGCATTTAATGCCTTTGTCCCCTGCCATCAGGGTTAGGTAGGATGCACTGTACGAGTAGCTGTACCAGCCACCCCTCTTTTTTTCCATTTTTACCCTTGTCTATGTTGCCACCTGTCGGTGACCCCTTGTGCGTATACAAGGAGGCCCATGCGCAACGTAGAGGGGGTTGGAGGCCAAAAAACACTCACGCTCGGTCTCGTTAGCAGCTCATGTGTACTATAGCACTCAGCGCTCCCGAGCAAGAACTCAATACAATTAGACAAGCAGCAGTAGGAGTATTATCTCTCCGGAGAGCTCCGAAGCTGGGTAAATTGCTCGTGTGCTTCGCCTCGATCCGCTCTTCGTGCGATCTCCGCCCCCCGCCGAACCAAAAGGGGCTCGGTCCACCGGTCCCCATAGGTGTTCGTGGATCAGCTTCCCCGATAACCCCATTCTGGCAACCTACCAGAGGGGGAGATCATCACCGGTGGCCATCTTCATCATCCCGACGGCCACCATGATGAGGAGGGAGTAGTCCACCCTCGGGGCTGAGGGTTTCCACCAGTATCTATGTGTTTAATATCTCTCTCTCTCTCTCTCTCTCTCTCTCTCGTGTTCTTGAAATGTCACGATCTTGATGTATCGCGGGCTTTGTTAATATAGTCGGATCATATGGTGTTTTTCCCTCTCTATCTTGTTGTGATGAATTTAGTATTTCCCTTTGAGATTTTGTTGTTATCGGATTGAATACTTTTATGGATTTGACAACACTTGATATATGTCTCGCATATTAATACTCGTGGTGACAATGGGGTATCATATTGATTCACTTGATATATGTTTTTTCATTCAACTCGCGGATTCCCGCGGTGACATTGGGGTAATCTATGCATAGGGTTTGATACACGTTCTTGTCTTTGTTTCTCTGATAGAAATCTTGGGGAACTCTTTGAGGTTCCTTGTCTTGGATTGAATATTACGAACCTGAATTTGCTTTGGTGTTATTTTAGTACGAACTCTTGGATAGATCGAGCGGAAAAAATAGCTTTGAGGTGGTTTCATACCCTACAAACAATTTATTCTCATGTTCTCCATTAGATAACACTGGTACGCGTCGGTGCTATACAAACCGTTTTTAACCCCTTTCCGCGACGGTGCTCAGAAGCGTCACCTAGTGAGTGTGGGTGATAGGGGGATCCTTCCCACACGACCCAGAAACCATCGGGGATAGGGAGCCTTGAAGCATACAGTTGCCCCTCTATAACCATTTCCGATGTCTTGCATATCTGAAAAGATTCATCCTTGCTACTCGTTTGTGCTGGCATTGCCATCGTAGTCGGTGTTTTTTGGTTTTTACCTAAACCCAGGCATATTCCAGGCCCAGGCAGATTCCAGGCACGGGAGTTTTCTAGGCACATACCAAACTGGCTCTACATTTACAATGCCTGGCACATCACAAACAGTTCATGATTATAAACCGTGTACGATAGCTAGACATTCACACACATTTAGTTTTCCCGCGCCATATGTGATAGTGTCTGACATCACACACGCTTTGCAAACAGGAACTGTGTGCATTGTTACACATGTTTCCACTCCGTGAACCATGTCGGATTATGATGTATATCGCACACGCTGTACTTTATTAACCGTGTGCCTCGTAATGACCTGCACATCGTAATTTCGCCCTAATTTAATTGCTGCTATTTAAAAGTGTACCTAATTTAAACTTGAAAGTAGGCTATAGCTTTATTCCTATCCATCAGGTTCAAACAACCAATGCATTATTCAATTCACAGGTACATATGTTTAAGAATTACATAAGCACCAAATAATGAATGATGAACCAGGGTTCTGTACTTAAACTATTACAGATGGTAAAGAAAGAGGCGATAGACATTCTGGTTGCTGAACAAGGTGAAGCGGAATGGCCCTATTGTGCTCTCCTAGATGCAGAAGGCACGCACGACTCTAGTCCAACCCCTTGTGATGGCCGGCCGCCAATCATGTAGTTTGAGAGGTAATCTTGAGTAAACTACTTCAAGATCCACTTCAAAGGAAAAAAAGATTCAGACATTGTCATCTAACACAACTCATTATGGGCAGTAAAAAGAAGGCTATAGGGTTCTTACTTACCATCCTACAGTTCATTGTTGTCTTGCATAAAGTGTAAACATATAGTTCGATTGACATCTTTTAACTCATTCTAATAACAATCTTTATCAGTTTCCTCACTTGATGCTGGTTCATGAATATCTCATTGCCACATACGAAGAAAGGGTCGAAGTGTGGATCTTTGGCAATGACATGTGTACCTAAAAGCACCAAGTTAATATTAGAAGCTAAACAACAATTGCAGAATGATGTAGTACAACACTCCCTCCATCCCATTATATAAGATTTTATACACGTATATCTAGACATCATCAGAACATTAAGGTAAGACGAACATTAAGGTAACACTCTTCCTAGTTGTTATGTAGTCTCGGATTGCATATTTAGTCATTCAGTACAATGCCTGTTGCTATGTAGCCTCAGATATATTAAATATAGCCCTAGTTAACCTACTGATAAATGGGTTACAGATATATTCAAATAAATGTCTATTCGACGATGAATCCCATATCAGCCCCCAGGCTATATGGTACCAGCTACCAAGATCCTGAATAGTGAGTACATATAAGCAATGTGATGAAACTAACATCGATGGAAAAAACAGCACTGTTCTCAATATTGTCCTGTATGAGTACATATAAAGGCATGTTAAGCACAACAGGCTAAACATCAACCAAATATATCCATGGTAGACAACATAATCTATAAATGATAGCTTCAGTGTGCAGGCTTAAGCACGCCAGTTAAGCAAAACAAGAAGTGGAAAGGTGTGTTAACTGCATGAGGCATAACATTTATAAACAAGCAAATAGTCATTCAAACTGGTATTGTGCAGGTCTAAAGTACACATGTTAAAACGAAAAGGCATGTTAACTACAATATCCTTAACAACAACCAAATATCGTAATTCATAGTGGTATTGTTGAAACTGTTATTGATGAAATTGAATTGCACAGCAAATAGTTGCACATATAGAGTATCACATTTTGGAGAACTAAAAAATAAACAAGGCATAAGGTCATCTTTAGCCGATCCCTTAAAAGTTAAAGGACTAAAACAATTAGTGGATATATATATACTCCAGCAATTTTTGGCCGTTTCTAGTAGATCACCTAAACTTAATTTTTTAAACTTCAATTTGATCAAGTTCAAAGCAGGTTCAACCGAAAGTAGCATGCATTCAAGCATAAAAATAGATAGTTTTGCATAACCGAACATAAAACATAAATTTAAACTAAGCTAAACTACTTTCGGTCGAAGTAGAGGTCGAGACAATCCTTCCGCGTTAGGTACGGGGTGCCACGAGCCGGGTACGGGCTGGTGCCGTCATCGGGGTCGTTGGGGAAGACACTCCTCCACTCGTCAACGTCGATCTCCTCATCCTCGCCGCCCACCTGGACGCCCTCCGCGCCGCCGTCATCGCCACCTTCGGCCTTGTCATCGAAGGAGAGCGCGATAACCTCACCGCCCTCTGCGCTGGCAAAGATTACCGGCTCCGCTTACACGAGCTTCGGGTGCTGCCAGCGTAGCTCTTGCATGTAGGCCTCGTTGGTGGCCTCGGCATCGAGGCGCTCCCATGCCTCGCAGTCTTCCCCCGCCATAGCGAGCTCACCACCCCTGGCTCTGGTGGAACGTGGTGGACGGGATGTGTGCCAAAGGGGAAATTGAGCCTAGCCATCACGCCGTGGTAGAGGACCTGCCAGCGGTCGTACTCCATGGCCGCGAGCTCAGCCATGTGGAAGCTACCAAGCCACCGGCGGGTGTGGGTCTCCTGATCTGTAATCTCGGTGACCCACGCCCCCCATCGCTGTTGCCGGACCCCGAGGTAGGACCTCGTCGGCTGTCGGGTCCAAGGAAGGACGGGGAAGTCCTCGAACTGGCGTAGGGGTGCGGCGGCTGGCGGATCGCGAGACCGGAGATGATGGATCGATAAAGAACCTACGGAGGATGACGGGGCCACCTCGGTGGCGGCGGGCGAAAAGGCCGCGATAAACCTCTCTTGGGCCATTTGCTCCTCGAGCTCCTCGGCACACAGGCAGAGGTTGAGGATGGAGGCGGCGGCGATGGCGGTGACCTAGAAATGGTTATGGGGGTGGTGTGTGTCAGTGAGCGCAGGTTTTGTGGAGTGTGGTGTGTGTGGAGGGGGTAGGGTGGGGGGGTTAAGGTGGTGTTTGAGGAATTACCGCGGCTACTGAAAATTTTACTAGGCGGGAGTAACAAGGCGGGGTTACTGAAAATTCAAGGGCGAGCAGATATTTTTGAGATTGCGAGGGATGCAAAGCCGGGAGTATTTGGGGAGCGAGCTAGTGTTCTTGACATGCCAGCTATGGACTGTAGCCGACACACCTTCTCGCATAAACCATAGGTGTACTATACACTGACGGTGCTCCAGGATATTTTGTACTGCATCTCACACGGTTAGAGATAATAAACTATGTGGGATCTACTTGATTTTTCATTTTGATTTGAATTACATAATGGGGTCACAGCGTAAATGGATAGTGTTTGAATTGCTAGACCTTTTATCTACAGTGAACATGCAACTATATGTGTGTCCTAAAAAAGTTGGAATTATTCAGGGTTCGTTTGGAAATTTATACATTAAATTGGTTTTCTAGCAATTTCAGGTGCACAATTCAAAATCAAAGCACATGCTCTAGTCCCTAAAAACAGGTTGCAAAATCAAATGTTTGTCCTTGATTGCAAGCTTAGGTCACATGCAAGAAATGAGAATGAATGTCCAACACCTTGACATTGTCTCTCAACCACTAACATTGAGATACATGGTTTTAAAATTATAGTAAATCGAAAACTCGGCTGAAAGTCATGAAACTTGACATGATATCATGGAACGGCATCGACATGCCGTGGTAAAAATATTTTCCCATTTGGGCCAGGTTTGGGTATAAGCTTCTCACAAACCGGAGCTTCTCTCACAACAAGCCAGATGGTTTCGGTAGGGAACGTGCCACCTTGGGGGACAAACGATATATGTTGCCTCTTCTTACTTTCTAAATTTTTCTCATGCCAACGTAGAATAGCACGAGTGTTGTGTCATTTTTTGGGAGATTTCGGGGTTTGCTTGGACATTTTTATACATTAACTGAGTTTTCTATGCATTCATGTGCATAATTCAAATTTAAACTACATGCACATGCTCCAGTGCATACAAAGTGGTTCAGAATTGGAATGTGTGTCCTTGGTACATGCTTAAGTCCCATGCAAGAAATGAGAATGAATGTCAAACACCTTGCCACCGTCCCTCTGCCGCTAACATTGAGTACTTGGTTTTAAAATTCTAGTAAATCAAAAACGCGTCTGAAATTTATGAACCTTGACAAGCTAGCATGGAACGGCATCAACATGTAGTGGTAAAAATATTATTACATTTGGGGCAGGTAGGGCTATATAAGCTTCTCACAAACCAGAGGTTCTGACAACGAGCCTCATGGTTACGGTAGGGAACGTTTCACCTTTCTGGACGAAATGATATCCATTGCCTCTTCTTGATTTCAATTCCTTTTCTAGTGACAACATAGAAGAACATGAGTGGTGTGTTAAACTTTGGAATTTATCGGGGTTCGTTTGGACATTTGTATGCATTAATTGACTATTCAATGCATTTATGTGCATAATTCAAATTTGAACTACATGCACATGCTCTAATGCATATAAATTGGTTGAAAATTCAAATATGTGTCCTAGGTTGCATGCTTACGTCCCATGCAACAAATAGGAACGAATGTCGAACACCCTGCCGTCGTCACTCGGCCGCAAACATTGAGATACCTAGTTTTTAAATTCTAGTAAATCCAAAACTCGTCTGAAATTCATGAAACCTGGCATGCTATCATGGAATGGCACCCGACATGCCATGGTAATTTTTTTGTCCCATTTGGGGCAGGTTTGGGTATAAGCTTCTCACAAATCAGAGCTTCTCACAACAAGCCTAATGGTTTTGGTAGGGAAAGTTTCACCTTTCTGGACAAAACGATAGCCGTTGCCTCTTCTTGATTTGAATTTTTTTCTCTAGTGTCAACATAGAACAACATGAGTGTTGTGTTAAATTTTGGATTTTTCGGGGTTTGTTAGCACATTTCTTATGCACTAATTGAGTTTTGAATGCATTTATGTGCATAATTCAAGTTTGAACTACATGGACATGCTCTAATGCATATAAATTGGTTGAAAATTCAAATATGTGTCCTTGATTGCATGCTTACGTCCCATGCAAGAAATAGGAATGAATGTCAAACACCCTGCCATCGTCCCTTGGCCGCAAACATTGAGATGCCTAGTTTTTAAATTCTAGTAAATCCAAAACTCGTCTGAAATTCATGAAGCCTGGAATGCTATCATGGAATGGCACCTGACATGCCGTGGTAAATACTAATGCAACGCATGGGCCTTTTTGCTAGTCTTTATCTAATTACAAACAGGAGATTATTAATAATTGGGAACCAATATCCCAAATGGATTATTTATTCGAACCGTGAGCGTTAGACCAACAATGGACACGTGCCATGCTTCGGTTAAGCAATAAAGCTGCAGCATTAATCATCCAGATAGAAAAACAATATACTTTGGAATATATACAACAAGTCAACAACACTCAATGACAACGAGGATACATGTTGGATTATAGATTATTTCCATCAAAACATTCTAGTAAATATTAAAGTTTTTCTCACAGAACAAATAACAAAGCGATGAAATGAACTTCAGCTCAACCAATCCTCGGCATTGGAAACGCTTCCTTTGAACCATAACTGATTCTCTGTGAAGGACCAGCTATTGTCAATCTCAAGACCAACGCAGGATTGATCATCCAGGCTGAAGCGGCCTATATCAGGACGCATATTGTGATAGCCATGGTAGGGAACCATAGCAATGTCCGAGGTATAGATATATTTGCTTCTCGTAAACGGTAGTAACATTGTGTCAACAGCAGATGGATCACCTTTTACCATCATTGGATAGTTTTGTCCAAGGAAGAGCGAGTTTTCTCCAAGACTATCAATATTGAACCAGGGAGAAGGTGTTGGCGTTAGCACATGAGTATCCATCCCGAATACCCTGCAACGGATGTTGGAATATGTCCGGAGAGTGCGACCATGGAGACAACACCTGCTTCATTAGTAACATCAGCAGTGCCCTGTATACATACAAGAAGAGGTGATCCATCGGAATAAGTTGCCAGGCGCCACTGAGTATATAGGTCATGCCCGTCAACATGCTCGTGATCATCACCATCGTTATCTCCCCCTTGGTTATAAAATTTTTCAAGTATAGGTGGTGGAATGTTCACAGGACCTTGGAAACACAAGAAGTTTAATTAGTAAAGAGAAACTAGCTAACCTGTATGCATGTGGGTGAAACAATTATAATTACGGTGGAAGACAAACATACCAAAGTCATAAGGATTCAATGCAAAAATAGTGGCATGAGTGGTGGCAGCAAACACAAGACCCTCATATTGAATTGCATCACAGTACTCATCCATGTACAGAAATTGATTTTTGAGAAATATCCATCGAGGCATGGAAGTAAGGACGACAACAAGCTTGTTGAAGATAGCAACAACTTCACAGTTCTTGTAATCCCAAGAGCGGCTGGGAACTTGACAAATTCCAATCTTCCATAGACGATAGTCAGCATGATCGTATTTGAACGTATGTAGATCATCTATGTGCTCAACCTCAAGGCAGTCTGTGATTTTTGAAAGGAACCCGGTGATGAGTGTACACATTCACAAGTTCCCACTTGTAGTTATACCCAATATAAACAACCCAATCTCCATTTGCGCCTACCCAAGCCTTACCCTCAAGCGATGGCATGTTAACATCACACGTATCATTATCAAGTGGCATCAACTTGCAGAAGGCGAGGCTTCCATCGTCCCCATGCCGGCGTCATGGTGAAGAAGATAGGGGAGATCAAACCGCTCCTGAACCCTATTTGTTGAGTCGAGAATGTGAAGGAAATATGCCCTAGAGGCAATAAGAAAGTTATTATTTATTTCCTTAATTCATGATAAATGTTTATTTTTCATGCTAGACTTGTATTAACTAGAAACTTAGTACATGTGTGAATACATAGACAAAACAAATAGTCCCTAGTATGCCTCTACTTGACAAGCTCGTTAATCAAAGATGATTATGTTCCCTAACCATAGACATGTGTTGTCATTTGATGAACGGGATCACATCATTAGGAGAATGATGTGATGGACATGACCCATCCGTTAGCTTAGCATTATGATCGTTACAGTTTCATTGCTACTGCTCTCTTCATAACTTATACATGTTCCTCAGACTATGTGATTATAAAGGTGCTCTACAGGTGTCTCTGAAGGTTTTTGTTGGATTGGCATAGATCGAGATTAGGATTTGTCACTCCGTGTTTCGGAGAGGTATCTCTGGGCCCTCCCGGTAATACTCATCACTATAATCCTTGCAAGCATTGTGCCTAATAAGTTAGTTGCGGGATGAAGTATTACGAAACGAGTAAAGAGACTGGCCGATAACGATATTGAACTAGCTATGATGATACCGACGATCAAATCTCGGGCAAGTAACATACCGATGACAAAGGGAACAACGTATGTTGTTATGCATCTTGACCGATAAAGATCTTTGTAGAATATGTAGGAACCAATATGAGCATCCATGTTCCGCTATTGGTTATTGACCGAAGACGTGTCTCGGTCATGTCTACATAGTTCTCGAACCCATAGGGTCCGCACGCTTAACGTTTGATGACGATTGGTATTATGAGTTTATGTGATATGATGTACCGAAGATTGTTCGGAGCCCCGGATGTGATCACGAACATGACGAGGAGTCTCGAAATGGTCGAGACGTAAAGATTGACATATTTGGCGACTATATTCTGACACCAGAAGTGTTCCGGATAGGTTTCAGATAAAACCGGAGTACCGGGGGTTACCGGAACCCCCCCCCCCCCAGGAAGCTATTGGGCCTCATGGGCCTTATTGGAGAAGAGAGAGGGCAGCCAGGAGGTGGTGCGCGGCCCCCCTTGCCCCAGTCCGAATTGGAAAAGGGGAAGGGGCGGCGGCCCCTCTCTCCTTCCTTCTCTCCACCTCCTCCTTCCCGCTTTCTCCTTGTTGGAATAGGAAAGGGGGGGGGCAAACCTACTTGGAGTAGGATTGCCCCCCCTGGTGCGCCTCCTCCCCTGGACGGCCTCCTCCTCCATACTTTCTTTATATACAGGGGAGTGATACGTCTCCAACGTATCTATAATTTATTATTGTTCCATGCTATTATATTACCCGTTTTGTATGTTTATGGGCATTACTTTACACTTTTATATCATTTTTGGGACTAACCTGCTAACCGGAGGCCCAGCCCGAATTGCTATTTTTTTGCCTATTTCAGTGTTTCAAACGAAAGGAATATCAAACGGAGTCCAAACGGAATGAAACCTTCGGAGCGATCTTTTTGTAACAAACATGATCCAGAGGACTTGGAGTGGATGTCAAGCAACAGAGGAGGTGGCCACGAGGGTGCCCGACACGCCTCCTGGAGGTGGGCACGCCCCCCATCCTCGTGGGCCCCTCGAGCATCCACCGACCTACTTCTTCCTCCTATATATACCCATATACCCCGAAAACATCCAGGAGCACCACAAAAAACTATTTCCACCGCCGTAACCTTCTGTATCCGCGAGATACCATCTTGGAGCCTTCGCCGGTGCTCCGTCGGAGGGGGAATCGACCACGGAGGGCCTCTACATCATCTCCAAGGCCCTTCTGATGAGTTGTGAGTAGTTTACCACAGACCTTCAGGTCCATAGTTATTAGCTGGATGGCTTCTTTTCTCTCTTTGAATCTCAATACAAAGTTCTCCTCGGTCTTCTTGGAGATCTATTTGATGTAACTCTTTTTGCGGTTTGTCTGTCGAGATCCGATGAATTGTGGGTTTATGATCAAGTTTATCTATGAGAAATCTTCGAATCTCCTCTGAATTCTTTTATGTGTGATTAAGTTATCTTTGCAAGTCTCTTCAAATTATCAGTTTGGTTTGGCCTACTAGATTGATCTTTCTTGCAATGGGAGAAGTGCTTAGCTCTGGGTTCAATCTTGCGGTGTCCTTTCCCAGTGACAGCAGGGTCAGCAAGGCATGTATTGTATTGTTGCCATCGAGGATAAAAAGATGGGGTTTCTATCATATTGCATGAGTTTATCCCTCTACATCATGTCATCTTTCTTAATGCGTTACTCTGTTCTTTATGAACTTAATACTCTAGATGCAGGAAGGAGTCGGTCGATGTGTGGAGTAATAGTAGTAGATGCAGGCAGGAGTCAGTCTACTTGTCACGGACGTGATGCCTATATACATGATCATGCCTAGATACTCTAATAACTATGCACTTTTCTATCAATTGCTTGATAGTAATTTGTTCACCCATCGTAATACTTATGCTATCTTGAGAGAAGCCACTAGTGAAACCTATAGCCCCCGGGTCTATCTTCTATCATATAAGTTTACCATCTACTTTTATTTTCATCTTTTTACTTTCCAATCTATATCCTAAAAATACCAAACATATTTATCTTATCATATTATCTCTATCAGATCTCACTTTCGCAAGTGGTCGTGAAGGGATTGACAACCCCTTTATTGCGTTGGTTGCGAGGTTCTTGTTTGTTTGTGTCGGTGCGTGGGACTTTTGAGGAGCCTCCTACAGGATTGATACCTTGGTTCTCAAAAACCGAGGGAAATACTTACGCTACTTTTGTCGTGGTGGGCGCAAGGCAGATGCCAAGGGATGGCTAAAGAGAGGAGGAGGCTCGAGGGCGCTGGTGGGCTCCAAAGGCGAGGTTGGCATGAGCGGGCGCGAGACGCCAGACATACCCAGGTTCGGGGCTCTCCGGAGAGATAACACCCCTAGTCATGCCGAGTGTAGTTGGATGTTCGATAGTACAATGTTGCTCCTGGAGCTGTATCGGGGAGGAAGGAAGCTGGCCAAGGCTTGGGCTGCTCCTTCTCTCTGGTGTTGCTGTTTCGGTGGCTAGTTTTGTGCTTACTTGCCTTTCTCTTGTTACCTTCCCGTATGAGCGTGGGCTCGTGGGGGGGTTTATAGACCAACCCCCCAAGGGTACAATGGTAATGTTACAAGTCGGTGGGCCTGGATTGTCGTTGTCTGGGGACCCGGGCTGGGTCCCGCTGAGGGCTTGTGGTTCGCCGGGTTCCCCTAGGTATGGGCCCCGCGTGCCTAGGGGGACTGTGCGCCGTCTTGTCGGTCGTCAGGGCGTGGCCGAGTCTAGTCATGTATAGTGGCTCTCCGTCAGGTTGCCAGCACTTGCTGTCGTCAGCGGTGAGGGCGGGGGCAGTGTAGCCACGCCGGCTGCCCTGGTCAGCGGGTAGGTGAGGGGCACTGTTGCCACGCTCCGGCTGAACAGAGGCATGGGCGGGCCACTGTTGCGTCGGTCATCGTTGACTGAATACTCATCCCATTGTATGCCCTGGATGGGATGGGAGCTGACCCGTGGCTGGATTGTGGAGCACGCCATGGGTGGAGCTGGCTTGTCGAGGAAGCTTTGGTTGTGCCGGGTTCGGTTGTCTTGCGCTAGTTGTTGAGGCCGAGTCGACGCGTCTTGCCGGGTCGGAGAGTCTGGCCGGGTTGCGGGGCTTGGCCGGGTCGAGTGACCCGGCCAAGCGCATGCCGGTTTGAGGTGCTGTGCCAGCCCCGTTGTTTTTGAAGAGGATCCGGGTTCCGTTGCCTGCCCGGGGTTCATCCCCCCGACAGTACTCCCCGAAGCTGTGAAGGTCCGCCGTCTTCGGATGAGTGGGCCTTTGCAGTTTCCCCCTTAAGCAAGGCGGATCCTGCGAGCGCCGGGTCCAGCAACACCCGCTGTGTGCCAGTTTTCTCGGAAACCGGATCGCGGCATCTCGGCCGGGGCATAACCGAGGAGTACGTCGAATCTTGGGGCAATCGCTCAGGCTTCGTGCGGGTGCCACGTGGTGCCCGGAAGTCGGAGGGGCCTGACAGGCCACGCGCGTGACAGGACTGGGCGACGGGCTGGGGCCCGCAGCCGCGCGCCCTTGGCCCACTCGTGTGGATTTATTGCGGTGTCCGGGGGCCGGTTGCCCTTCCCCGGACAGTTACTGCGCATGTACGTGCGCACTTATTGCCGGGTAGTGGAACGGGCGCGTGCAGACGATCCCACTCCCCCACGTTCAAATCGAGGGTTATAAATTGAGGGGGGGCGGGGGGCGGCAGCCATCATTCTCGCTCGCGCCATCCCGTCCCTTTTCTCTTGATCCGCTCTTTGCAACGGACGCACTGTGGCGCCCGCTGCTCCGAGCAGAACTCCTTCGTCATCCATCTTCTTTCTCCTTCCTTCGATCATGGCGCTGCCGTCGGGCTCCTGGATGGGTTCGAATGTCACCACCGAGGACATCACCCAACTTCGGGCGATGCGGCGCCTGCCGCGGGAGACGGACGTCGATGTCCGTCTGCCGCGCGGCGAGCAGAGGCCTCGGCCCGAGGAGCAGGAGCGTGTGGTCTTCCTCACGCACTTCGAGTGCGGGTTGGGGCTGCCGGCGAGCACCTTCTTCCGCACGTTCCTGGAGTTCTTCGGGCTCCAGCCGCATCATCTTGGCGCCCGTGCCATCGTCTAGCTCTCCGGTTTCGTCACCCTCCGCGAGGGGTATCTGGGGGTCGAGCCGACGATCGACCTCTGGGCGCGCTTCTTCTCCTTGAAGCAGCAGGGCCCGTCGGTCGGAGAGTTTGCTGACTGCGGTGCTGCCGTCATCTCGAAGCAGTCGGGGGTGGACTTTCCCAAGATCCCGCTGGAGGATTCTGCCAAGAAATGGCAGAACTCCTTCTTCTATGTCCTCAACTTGGGTGCGGACCGCATGAATCTTCTGGTCTTCGGCATCGCGCCGCCGCGGGCAAAGGCGGACTGGGGCTACTCGCCCAGGCCCCCGTCGCAAGAGATTCTCAATCTCTGCGAGCGGGTGACGGTGATGAGGACGCAGGAGGGGCTCACCGGCACCGACCTCATCATCGCGTTCATCATGCGCCGGGTCCTCTCGCTGTAGAGGCGCTCCTGCCTCATCGGTGAAATGGTCGGCCTTCAAGACCCCAACCGCATGGGGTCGATGCAGCTGACTGCGGAGCAGATCACGCGCCGCATGAACGACATATCCAAGGCTAACCTTGGGGAGGACTGGTTGTTCGGCAAGGTGCCGTACAACGAGTCGAACCTGGCGCCGCTAGTGAGTGTCTGGTCCTCTTATTTTGCTGCTGCGCACCTTCTCATCAGTCCTGACGCGACGCGGGAGGTGCTTCTGAATGCGATCCGGCATCCTTACACCCGGGCTCCATCGCAGGTGGCGCCAGTGGCGCCAGAGGAGGCCGCGGCCCACGGCGGGGAGGAGGAGGTTGAGGCCGACGCTGGCGCTGGGTGTCGCGCGGGTAAGTCTTGTATTTTTCTTCATGTGTCTTGAATTGCTAACAATGGCACGGTGCGGTCGATGCTGATGCCAGTTGTTGGATCAGCAGCATTGGGCGGGGGAGGCGGGGACGCGGGCGGAGCCGGGTCTTCGCGTGGAGCGGGTCCGAGCCGCCCGCATGGGAAAGACAGCGTCGCGCCGCGTCCCCGGGCCCCGAAACGCACGGCGGACCCGGCCGGGGCCGGGAGGCCGGCCAGGTCTTGTCGGGGTAAGCTTCATCTTCCGTACGCATCCGGATCGTTGAGCTAGCCCTATTTCTTTTTTGCTCATTCTGTCTTCTTCTTCAGGTCGCCAATCACGCTGGCAAGGACGGCGGCAGACGCCGCGGCCGCTGAAGGGACCGTGTTCCGCAGGAGCCGGTCCGACCTCGCCGACCAGGCCGAGGTGGAGGGACGGGCCGACTCCGACCTTGTCCTGGACCCGGCGGTGGCATGGGCGCGAGCCCGCACGGAGCCGGCCTGGCACGAGATGCCGGAGGGCGCGGTGGTGGCGGCGACGGTCTTTGGGCCGTCGTCGGTGAGGGAGCGCGGCCGTGAAGGCCGGGCTGAGGTGGTGATCCTCGACTGGGAGGTCGTGGAGGTGGAGGATGATACCCCGCCGTGGGTCGACGTAGTCGAGCGAGCGGGGGCTGATGGCGGTGGAGGCAGGACCGTCTTGGAAGAGGAGCTGCGGGCGGCGGTGCCGGAGGCGCCGCTGGTGTTGGAGGAGGCACCGCGGACGACAGTGCCGGAGGCCACCCCGGCAGCTAGGCCGGTGGTGGCGCAGTAGGCCGTCCCGGCGTTCGGACCGGAGGCGGCAACGCAGGGCGTTCCGGCGTCCGGGTCGTCGACGGCGCTGAGAGGGGCGTCGGAGGAGGTGCTGGCCGCGTCGGCAGCGGCCAGCGGGGAGCACGCCTTGGTGCCCCGACAGGGAGGGCGGCGGGCCGCCGCGCTGCAGCCGGCGTGGAGCGGGGGCGCCGTGGTCTACGGGCCTCAGACCCAGGAGGAGGCGGCGCTGGACGCCATCAGCCGCCGCCGGCATGGCCGGACGGAACGGCTCGAGGCCTTCGCCCAGGCCAAGGTGGAGCGGACGCGTGACCTATAGCGCGCCGTTCTAGTAAGCCTTTTCTTTCTCGCAATTTCTTCTTTGTGGGGGCGCGCCAGCGCACTCACTGGGTGTAGCCCCCGGGGTTCAGGCCAACTACGTAGTAGTTGGGTCGAATCTTTAGAGCGTTGTCCTTATTCTGACTTCTGCCTTCTTCAGCATCTCGACGCCTACTGGGTCACGGCCTTCAACCGTCTCCTGGGCAAGTACCGGGAGCTCAAGGAGCAGCTCGCCGCCAAGGAGGAGGAGCTTCGCGTCGCCGCAGGTATCCTTGTGCTCTTTTCTAGTGGAGGGGCGCTAGCGCACCCACTGGGTGTAGCCCCCGAGATTCGGGCGAACTATGTAACCGTTGGGCCAAATCTTAAGTCTTGCTTTCTCATTTGCTGAATCCTTCTTTTTCGCAGCCGAGGTGCTGTCCTGGCGGACTCGTCTGCTCCGGGACGGTCATCACTATGACCAGCTCGTTGCCGACACCGGCCGTCTTGGCGTCAAGGCGGCGCAGGCGAGGGCGGAGGCGGCCGCGGCCTAGCGGTCTCTTGACGAGGCTAACCAGCTGCATGAGCAGCTGGCGGGTCACAAGAGCCGCCTCGAGGCCGAGGGTGAGATTCTTAAGGCAGAAGCCACCAAGGTGGTGGAGGCGCAGCATGCCCTGGTCGAGGCAGACCAGCAGCGCGGCCAGCTGGCCGATAACAAGGGTCGGCTCCAGGCCGAGGTGGATCGCCTGCGGGGGCAGGTCACCACGGCTGAGGGGGCCCGTCACCGCGAGGCGGCTGACGACAAGGACGCCAAACTGAAAGCGGCCCTTGCCAAGGCGGCCGATCTGGAGAAGGCGCTCCAGGAGCGCGACCGCGCCATTGAACGGGAGCGGCGTGGTACGTTGCTCGAAGTGCAGCACCTGGAAGAGTCCTTCTCCAGTAAGTGTTTTTTCTTGAATTTTGGCGGGTCGGGATCCAGCCCTTCGTCCTTGTTGTTCTTCTTCTAATATGCTTCTCCTTTTGTGGCAGGGGCCTTCCTGGAGACGTAGCGGCTGGCATAGGAAGCCGTCCGCTATCAGCGCGACCCGACCGGAGTTGTTGGGTCCGGGACGGATCCGCGGGTGGCGTGGACCTTCCCGGAAATCATCGCCGCTGCTGACGCCCGCCAGCGGGTCTTGAGAACGTAGATGGGTCGGCTGTCCCAGGCCGGCACTTCAATGACGACAGCCCTTTGGCCGGACTCCGTCGAGCCGAGCAACTTCACGCACCAGGCGCGTTGGTTGGAGATGGGGCCGGACCGGCTTCACGAGTGGCGCGTCTCTGCCGCTCATGTCGGTGCTGTGATGGCGCTCTGGTTCGCGCTGTCTTGCCATCCGGACCTGCAGCTGGACGCGTTGATGGGCCAGCGGGCCGGCTCGGAGCAGCTCTTGCAGGAGCAAGCCGGCCGGATTGCCTCCCGGGCCAGCTACATCGCCGAGTTCGCCTTCCATGATGAGGTCCACCCGGAGCGGAGGAAGATTGCAGGGTCGTGGACGGCGATGACTACGGCTTGCTTCTCCACGATCCAGATGGGAGCTCGGAGGAGACGGGCGTCTATCGCGATGGGGGTGCCGAGGAGGACACCGGCGCCTTGGTGGACTCGGAGGCTGCCAGGGGAGAGCCGTCGATGTCTCCACGCGGCGCTGGAGATGCCTGAGACATTCTATGTAGAATTTGTTAAGTGGCAGGTCCACCCACCCACTGGGGGTTTTAGGGTGTAATGAATTCGGGTCGTGGGCGTTTTCTTAAATATTTGTGTGCATATGTCATGAGTGTATTCGCTCTTGTCTTCCGTTTTTTGGACCGATTTCATGCGCTTTT